>NC_082712.1:57889651-58037151 GCF_030144855.1 Hypanus sabinus
GAACCGTACAACCAGAGACCGGGCACAACACCCCAGAACCGTACAACCAGAACCGGGCACAACACCCCAGACCGTACAACCAGACCGGGCACAACACCCAGAACCGTACAACCAGAGCCGGGCACAACACCCCAGAACCGTACAACCAGAACCGGGCACAACACCCCAGAACCGTACAACCAGAACCGGGCACAACACCCCCAGAACCGTACAACCAGAGCCCAGCACAACACCCCAGAACCGTACAACCAGAGCCAGGCACAACACCCAGAACCGTACAACCAGAACCGGGCACAACACCCCAGAACCGAACAACCAGAGCCCGGCACAACACCCCAGAACCGTACAACCAGAGCCAGCACAACACCCCAGAACCGTACAACCAGAGCCGGGCACAACACCCCAGAACCGTACAACCAGAGTCGGGCACAACACCCCAGAACCGTACAACCAGAACCGGGCACAACACCCCAGAACCGTACACCAGAGCCGGGCACAACACCTCAGAACCGTACAACCAGGGCCGGGCACAACACCCCAGAACCGTACAACCAGAGCCGGGCACAACACCCCAGAACCGTACAACCAGAGCCGGGCACAACACCCCAGAACCGTACAACCAGAGCCGGGCACAACACCCCAGAACCGTACAACCAGAACCGGGCACAACACCCCAGAACCGTACAACCAGAACCGGGCACAACACCCAGAACCGTACAACCAGAACCGGGCACAACACCCCAGAACCGTACAACGAGAGCCCAGCACAACACCCCAGAACCGTACAACCAGAGCCGGGCACAACACCCCAGAACCCTACAACCAGAGCCGGGCACAACACCCCAGAACCGTACAACCAGAGCCGGCACAACACACCAGAACCGTACAACCAGAGCCGGGCACAACACCCCAGAACCCTACAACCAGAACCAGGCACAACACCCCAGAACCGTACAACCAGAGCCGGCACAACACCCCAGAACCGTACAACCAGAGCCGGGCACAACACCCCAGAACCGTACAACCAGAGTCGGGCACAACACCCCAGAACCGTACAACCAGAACCGGGCACAACACCCCAGAACCGTACAACCAGAGCCGGGCACAACACCCCAGAACCGTACAACAGAGCCGGGCACAACACCCCAGAACCGTACAACCAGAGCCGGGCACAACACCCCAGAACCGTACAACCAGAGCCGGGCACAACACCCCAGAACCGTACAACCAGAGCCGGGCACAACACCCCAGAACCGTACAACCAGAACCGGGCACAACACCCCAGAACCGTACAACCAGAACCGGGCACAACACCCCAGAACCGTACAACCAAGACCGGGCACAACACCCCAGAACCGTACAACGAGAGACCAGCACAACACCCCAGAACCGTACAACCAGAGCCGGGCACAACACCCCAGAACCCTACAACCAGAGCCGGGCACAACACCCCAGAACCGTTACAACCAGAGCCGGGCACAACACACCAGAACCGTACAACCAGAGCCGGGCACAACACCCCAGAACCGTACAACCAGAACCGGGCACAACACCCCAGAACCCTACAACCAGAGCCCGGCACAACACCCCATGAACAGTACAACCAGAGCCGGGCACAACACCCCAGAACCCTACAACCATAGCCGGGCACAACACCCCAGAACCGTACAACCAGAGCCGGGCACAACACACCAGAACCGTACAAACAGTGCCGGGCACAACACCCCAGAACCGTACAACCAGAACCGGGCACAACACCCCAGAACCGTACAACCAGAGCCGGGCACAACACCCCAGAACCGTACAACCAGAGCCGGGCACAACACCCCAGAACCGTACAACCAGAGCCGGGCACAACACCCCAGAACCGTACAACCAGAGCCGGGCACAACACCCCAAAACCGTACAACCAGAACCGGGCACAAACACCCCAGAACCGTACAACCAGAACCGGGCACAACACCCCAGAACCGTACAACCAGAACCGGGCACAACACCCCAAAACCGTACAACCAGAACCGGGCACAACACCCCAGAACCGTACAACCAGAACAGGGCACAACACCCCAGAACCGTACAACCAGAACCGGGCACAACACCCCAGAACCGTATAACCAGAACCAGGCATAACACCCCAGAATCGTACAACCAGAACCGGGCACAACACCCCAGAACCCTACAACCAGAGCCCAGCACAACACCCCGGAACCGTACAACTGGAGCCGGGCACAACACCCCAGAACCCTACAACCGGAGACCGGCACAACACCCCAGAACCGTCAAACCAGAGCCAAGCACAACACCCCAGGAACCGTACAACCAGAGCCGGGCACAACACCCCAAAACAGTACAACCAGAACCGGGCACAACACCCCAGAACCGTACAACCAGAACCGGGAACAACACCCCAGAACCCTACAACCAGAACCGGGCACAACACCCCAGAACCGTACAACCAGAGCCAGGGCACAACACCCCAGAACCCGTACAACCAGAACCGGGCACAACACCCCAGAACTGTACAAGCAGAACCGGGCACAACACCCCAGAACCGTACAACCAGAGCCCAGCACAACACCCCAGAACCGTACAACCAGAGCCGGGCACAACACCCCAGAACCGTACAACCAGAGTCGGGCACAACACCCCAGAACCGTACAACCAGAACCGGGCACAACACCCCAGAACCGTACAACCAGAGCCCGGCACAACACCCCAGAACGTTACAACCAGAGCCCGGCACAACACCCCAGAACCCTACAACCAGAACCCCGGCACAAACACCCCAGAACGGTACAACCAGAACCGGCACACACCCCAGAACCGTACAACCAGAACCGGCACAACACCCCAAACCGTTACAACAGAACCGGGCACAACACCCCAGAACCGTACAACCAGAACAGGGCACAACACCCAGAACCGTACAACCAGAGCCGGGCACAACACCCCAAAACCGTAAGCAACCAGAACCGTGCACAACACCCCAGAACCGTACAACCAGAACCGGGCACAACACCCCAGAACCGTACAACCAGAACCGGGCACAACACCCCAAAACCGTACAACCAGAACCGGGCACAACACCCCAGAACCGTACAACCAGAACAGGGCACAACACCCCAGAACCGTACAACCAGAACCGGGCACAACACCCCAGAACCGTACAACCAGAACCGGGCATAACACCCCAGAATCGTACAACCAGAACCGGGCACAACACCCCAGAACCCTACAACCAGAGCCCAGCACAACACCCCGGAACCGTACAACTGGAGCCGGGCACAACACCCCAGAACCCTACAACCAGAGCCCGGCACAACACCCCAGAACCGTCCAACCAGAGCCGGGCACAACACCCCAGAACCGTACAACCAGAGCCGGGCACAACACCCCAAAACAGTACAACCAGGGCCGGGCACAACACCCCAGAACCGTACAACCAGAGCCGGGCACAACACCCCAGAACCGTACAACCAGAGCCGGGCACAACACCCCAGAACCGTACAACCAGAACCGGGCACAACACCCCAGAACCGTACAACCAGAACCGGGCACAACACCCCAGAACCGTACAACCAGAACCGGGCACAACACCCCAGAACCGTACAACGAGAGCCCAGCACAACACCCCAGAACCGTACAACCAGAGCCGGGCACAACACCCCAGAACCCTACAACCAGAGCCGGGCACAACACCCCAGAACCGTACAACCAGAGCCGGGCACAACACACCAGAACCGTACAACCAGAGCCGGGCACAACACCCCAGAACCCTACAACCAGAACCAGGCACAACACCCCAGAACCGTACAACCAGAGCCCGGCACAACACCCCAGAACCGTACAACCAGAGCCGGGCACAACACCCCAGAACCGTACAACCAGAGTCGGGCACAACACCCCAGAACCGTACAACCAGAACCGGGCACAACACCCCAGAACCGTACAACCAGAGCCGGGCACAACACCCCAGAACCGTACAACCAGAGCCGGGCACAACACCCCAGAACCGTACAACCAGAGCCGGGCACAACACCCCAGAACCGTACAACCAGAGCCGGGCACAACACCCCAGAACCGTACAACCAGAACCGGGCACAACACCCCAGAACCGTACAACCAGAACCGGGCACAACACCCCAGAACCGTACAACCAGAACCGGGCACAACACCCCAGAACCGTACAACGAGAGACCAGCACAACACCCCAGAACCGTACAACCAGAGCCGGGCACAACACCCCAGAACCCTACAACCAGAGCCGGGCACAACACCCCAGAACCGTACAACCAGAGCCGGGCACAACACACCAGAACCGTACAACCAGAGCCGGGCACAACACCCCAGAACCGTACAACCAGAACCGGGCACAACACCCCAGAACCCTACAACCAGAGCCCAGCACAACACCCCAGAACAGTACAACCAGAGCCGGGCACAACACCCCAGAACCCTACAACCATAGCCGGGCACAACACCCCAGAACCGTACAACCAGAGCCGGGCACAACACACCAGAACCGTACAACCAGAGCCGGGCACAACACCCCAGAACCGTACAACCAGAACCGGGCACAACACCCCAGAACCGTACAACCAGAGCCGGGCACAACACCCCAAGAACCGTACAACCAGAGCCGGGCACAACACCCCAGAACCCTACAACCAGAGCCGGGCACAACACCCCAGAACCGTACAACCAGAGCCGGGCACAACACCCCAAAACCGTACAACCAGAACCGGGCACAACACCCCAGAACCGTACAACCAGAACCGGGCACAACACCCCAGAACCGTACAACCAGAACCGGGCACAACACCCCAAAACCGTACAACCAGAACCGGGCACAACACCCCAGAACCGTACAACCAGAACAGGGCACAACACCCCAGAACCGTACAACCAGAACCGGGCACAACACCCCAGAACCGTACAACCAGAACCGGGTATAACACCCCAGAATCGTACAACCAGAACCGGGCACAACACCCCAGAACCCTACAACCAGAGCCCAGCACAACACCCCGGAACCGTACAACTGGAGCCGGGCACAACACCCCAGAACCCTACAACCAGAGCCCGGCACAACACCCCAGAACCGTCCAACCAGAGCCGGGCACAACACCCCAGAACCGTACAACCAGAGCCGGGCACAACACCCCAAAACAGTACAACCAGAACCGGGCACAACACCCCAGAACCGTACAACCAGAACCGGGAACAACACCCCAGAACCCTACAACCAGAACCGGGCACAACACCCCAGAACCGTACAACCAGAGCCGGGCACAACACCCCAGAACCGTACAACCAGAACCGGGCACAACACCCCAGAACTGTACAAGCAGAACCGGGCACAACACCCCAGAACCGTACAACCAGAGCCCAGCACAACACCCCAGAACCGTACAACCAGAGCCGGGCACAACACCCCAGAACCGTACAACCAGAGTCGGGCACAACACCCCAGAACCGTACAACCAGAACCGGGCACAACACCCCAGAACCGTACAACAAGAGCCCGGCACAACACCCCAGAACGGTACAACCAGAGCCCGGCACAACACCCCAGAACCCTACAACCAGAACGCCGGCACAACACCCCAGAACAGTACAACCAGAACCGGGCAAAACACCCCAAAACCGTACAACCAGAACTGGGCACAACACCCCAGAACCGTACAACCAGAACCGGGCACAACACCCCAGAACCGTACAACCAGAACCGGGCACAACACCCCAGAACACTACAACCAGAGCCCGGCACAACACCCCAGAACCGTACAACCAGAGCCGGGCACAACACCCCAGAACCCTACAACCAGAGCCCGACACAAAACCCCAGAACCGTACAACCAGAGCCGGGCACAACACCCCAGAACCGTACAACCAGAGCTGGGCACAACACCCCAGAACCGTACAACCAGAACCGGGCACAACACCCCAGAACCATACAACCAGAACCGGGCACAACACCTCAGAACCGTACAACCAGAACCGGGCACAACACCCCAGAACCATACAACCAGAGCCGGGCACAACACCCCAGAACCGTACAACCAGAACCGGGCACAACACCCCAGAACCGTACAACCAGAACCGGGCACAACACCCCAGAACCGTACAACCAGAGCCGGGCACAACACCTCAGAACCGTACAACCAGAGCCGGGCACAACACCCCAGAACCGTACAACCAGAGTTGGGCACAACACCCCAGAACCCTACAACCAGAACCAGGCACAACACCCCAGAACCGTACAACCAGAGCCCGGCACAAAACCCCAGAACAGTACAACCAGAGCCCGGCACAACACCCCAGAACCGTACAACCAGAGCCGGGCACAACACCCCAGAACCCTACAATCAGAGCCCGGCACAACACCCCAGAACGGTACAACCAGAACCGGGCACAACACCCCAGAACCGTACAACCAGAACCGGGCACAACACCCCAAAACAGTACAACCAGAACCGGGCACAACAACCCAGAACCGTACAACCAGAACCGGGCACAACACCCCAGAACCGTTCAACCAGAACCGGGCACAACACCCCAGAACCCTACAACCAGAGCCCAGCACAACACCCCAGAACCGTACAACCAGAGCCGGGCACAACACCCCAGAACCCTACAACCAGAGCCCGGCACAACACCCCAGAACCGTACAACCAGAGCCGGGCACAACACCCCAGAACCGTACAACCAGAGCCGGGCACAACACCCCAGAACCGTACAACCAGAACCGGGCACAACACCCCAGAACCGTACAACCAGAACTCTGCACAACACCCCAGAACCGTACAACCAGAACCGGGCACAACACCCCAGAACCGTACAACCAGAACCGGGCACAACACCCCAGAACCGTACAACCAGAGACGGGCACAACACCCCAGAACCGTACAACCAGAACCGGGCACAACACCCCAGAACCGTACAACCAGAACCGGGCACAACACCCCAGAACCGTACAACCAGAGCCCAGCACAACACCCCAGAACCGTACAACCAGAACCGGGCACAACACCCCAGAACTGTACAACCAGAACCGGGCACAACACCCCAGAACAGTACAACCAGAGCCCGGCACAACACCCCAGAACCGTACAACCAGAGCCGGGCACAACACCCCAGAACCGTACAACCAGAGTCGGGCACAACTACCAGAACCGTACAACCAGAACCGGGCACAACACCCCAGAACCGTGCAACCAGAGCCCGGCACAACACCCCAGAACCGTACAACCAGAGCCGGGCACAACACCCCAGAACGGTACAACCAGAGCCTGGCACAACACACCAGAACCGTACAACCAGAGCCGGGCACAACACCCCAGAACCGTACAACCAGAGCCGGGCACAACACCCCAGAACCGTACAACCAGAGCCGGGCAGAACACCCCAGAATCGTACAACCAGAGCCGGGCACAACACCCGAAAACCGTACAACCAGAACGGGGCACAACACCCCAGAACCGTACAACCAGAACCGGGCACAACACCCCAGAACCGTACAACCAGAACCGGGCACAACACCCCAGAATCGTACAACCAGAACCGGGCACAACACCCCAGAACCCTACAACCAGAGCCCAGCACAACACCCCAGAACCGTACAACCAGAGCCGGGCACAACACCCCAGAACCCTACAACCAGAGCCGGGCACAACACCCCAGAACCGTACAACCAGAGCCGGGCACAACACACCAGAACCGTACAACAAGAGCCGGGCACAACACCCCAGAACCGTACAACCAGAACCGGGCACAACACCCCAGAACCCTACAACCAGAGCCCAGCACAACACCCCAGAACAGTACAACCAGAGCCGGGCACAACACCCCAGAACCCTACAACCAGAGCCGGGCACAACACCCCAGAACCGTACAACCAGAGCCGGGCACAACACACCAGAACCGTACAACCAGAGCCGGGCACAACACCCCAGAACCGTACAACCAGAACCGGGCACAACACCCCAGAACCGTACAACCAGAGCCGGGCACAACACCCCAGAACCGTACAACCAGAGCCGGGCACAACACCCCAGAACCGTACAACCAGAGCCGGGCACAACACCCCAGAACCGTACAACCAGAGCCGGGCACAACACCCCAAAACCGTACAACCAGAACCGGGCACAACACCCCAGAACCGTACAACCAGAACCGGGCACAACACCCCAGAACCGTACAACCAGAACCGGGCACAACACCCCAAAACCGTACAACCAGAACCGGGCACAACACCCCAGAACCGTACAACCAGAACAGGGCACAACACCCCAGAACCGTACAACCAGAACCGGGCACAACACCCCAGAATCGTACAACCAGAACCGGGCACAACACCCCAGAACCCTACAACCAGAGCCCAGCACAACACCCCAGAACAGTACAACCAGAGCAGGGCACAACACCCCAGAACCCTACAACCAGAGCCCGGCAGAACACCCCAGAACCGAACAACCAGAGCCGGGCACAACACCCCAGAACCGTACAACCAGAACCGGGCACAACACCCCAGAACCGTACAACCAGAACCGGGCACAACACCCCAGAACCGTACAACCAGAGCCGGGCACAACACCCCAGAACCGTACAACCAGAGTTGGGCACAACACCCCAGAACCCTACAACCAGAACCAGGCACAACACCCCAGAACCGTACAACCAGAGCCCGGCACAACACCCCAGAACAGTACAACCAGAGCCCGGCACAACACCCCAGAACAGTACAACCAGAGCCGGGCACAACACCCCAGAACCCTACAATCAGAGCCCGGCACAACACCCCAGAACGGTACAACCAGAACCGGGCACAACACCCCAGAACCGTACAACCAGAACCGGGCACAACACCCCAAAACAGTACAACCAGAACCGGGCACAACAACCCAGAACCGTACAACCAGAACCGGGCACAACACCCCAGAACCGTACAACCAGAACCGGGCACAACACCCCAGAACCCTACAACCAGAGCCCAGCACAACACCCCAGAACCGTACAACCAGAGCCGGGCACAACACCCCAGAACCCTACAACCAGAGCCCGGCACAACACCCCAGAACCGTACAACCAGAGCCGGGCACAACACACCAGAACCGTACAACCAGAGCCGGGCACAACACCCCAGAACCGTACAACCAGAACCGGGCACAACACCCCAGAACCCTACAACCAGAGCCCAGCACAACACCCCAGAACAGTACAACCAGAGCCGGGCACAACACCCCAGAACCCTACAACCAGAGCCGGGCACAACACCCCAGAACCGTACAACCAGAGCCGGGCACAACACACCAGAACCGTACAACCAGAGCCGGGCACAACACCCCAGAACCGTACAACCAGAACCGGGCACAACACCCCAGAACCGTACAACCAGAGCCGGGCACAACACCCCAGAACCGTACAACCAGAGCCGGGCACAACACCCCAGAACCGTACAACCAGAGCCGGGCACAACACCCCAGAACCGTACAACCAGAGCCGGGCACAACACCCCAAAACCGTACAACCAGAACCGGGCACAACACCCCAGAACCGTACAACCAGAACCGGGCACAACACCCCAGAACCGTACAACCAGAACCGGGCACAACACCCCAAAACCGTACAACCAGAACCGGGCACAACACCCCAGAACCGTACAACCAGAACAGGGCACAACACCCCAGAACCGTACAACCAGAACCGGGCACAACACCCCAGAATCGTACAACCAGAACCGGGCACAACACCCCAGAACCCTACAACCAGAGCCCAGCACAACACCCCAGAACAGTACAACCAGAGCAGGGCACAACACCCCAGAACCCTACAACCAGAGCCCGGCAGAACACCCCAGAACCGTACAACCAGAGCCGGGCACAACACCCCAGAACCGTACAACCAGAACCGGGCACAACACCCCAGAACCGTACAACCAGAACCGGGCACAACACCCCAGAACCGTACAACCAGAGCCGGGCACAACACCCCAGAACCGTACAACCAGAGTTGGGCACAACACCCCAGAACCCTACAACCAGAACCAGGCACAACACCCCAGAACCGTACAACCAGAGCCCGGCACAACACCCCAGAACAGTACAACCAGAGCCCGGCACAACACCCCAGAACAGTACAACCAGAGCCGGGCACAACACCCCAGAACCCTACAATCAGAGCCCGGCACAACACCCCAGAACGGTACAACCAGAACCGGGCACAACACCCCAGAACCGTACAACCAGAACCGGGCACAACACCCCAAAACAGTACAACCAGAACCGGGCACAACAACCCAGAACCGTACAACCAGAACCGGGCACAACACCCCAGAACCGTACAACCAGAACCGGGCACAACACCCCAGAACCCTACAACCAGAGCCCAGCACAACACCCCAGAACCGTACAACCAGAGCCGGGCACAACACCCCAGAACCCTACAACCAGAGCCCGGCACAACACCCCAGAACCGTACAACCAGAGCCGGGCACAACACCCCAGAACCGTACAACCAGAGCCGGGCACAACACCCCAGAACCGTACAACCAGAACCGGGCACAACACCCCAGAACCGTACAACCAGAACCGGGCACAACACCCCAGAACCGTACAACCAGAACCGGGCACAACACCCCAGAACCGTACAACCAGAACCGGGCACAACACCCCAGAACCGTACAACCAGAGACGGGCACAACACCCCAGAACCGTACAACCAGAACCGGGCACAACACCCCAGAACCGTACAACCAGAACCGGGCACAACACCCCAGAACCGTACAACCAGAGCCCAGCACAACACCCCAGAACCGTACAACCAGAACCGGGCACAACACCCCAGAACTGTACAACCAGAACCGGGCACAACACCCCAGAACAGTACAACCAGAGCCCGGCACAACACCCCAGAACCGTACAACCAGAGCCGGGCACAACACCCCAGAACCGTACAACCAGAGTCGGGCACAACTACCAGAACCGTACAACCAGAACCGGGCACAACACCCCAGAACCGTACAACCAGAGCCCGGCACAACACCCCAGAACGGTACAACCAGAGCCGGGCACAACACCCCAGAACGGTACAACCAGAGCCTGGCACAACACACCAGAACCGTACAACCAGAGCCGGGCACAACACCCCAGAACCGTACAACCAGAGCCGGGCACAACACCCCAGAACCGTACAACCAGAGCCGGGCAGAACACCCCAGAATCGTACAACCAGAGCCGGGCACAACACCCGAAAACCGTACAACCAGAATGGGGCACAACACCCCAGAACCGTACAACCAGAACCGGGCACAACACCCCAGAACCGTACAACCAGAACCGGGCACAACACCCCAGAATCGTACAACCAGAACCGGGCACAACACCCCAGAACCCTACAACCAGAGCCCAGCACAACACCCCAGAACCGTACAACCAGAGCCGGGCACAACACCCCAGAACCCTACAACCAGAGCCGGGCACAACACCCCAGAACCGTACAACCAGAGCCGGGCACAACACACCAGAACCGTACAACCAGAGCCGGGCACAACACCCCAGAACCGTACAACCAGAACCGGGCACAACACCCCAGAACCCTACAACCAGAGCCCAGCACAACACCCCAGAACAGTACAACCAGAGCCGGGCACAACACCCCAGAACCCTACAACCAGAGCCGGGCACAACACCCCAGAACCGTACAACCAGAGCCGGGCACAACACACCAGAACCGTACAACCAGAGCCGGGCACAACACCCCAGAACCGTACAACCAGAACCGGGCACAACACCCCAGAACCGTACAACCAGAGCCGGGCACAACAACCCAGAACCGTACAACCAGAGCCGGGCACAACACCCCAGAACCGTACAACCAGAGCCGGGCACAACACCCCAGAACCGTACAACCAGAGCCGGGCACAACACCCCAAAACCGTACAACCAGAACCGGGCACAACACCCCAGAACCGTACAACCAGAACCGGGCACAACACCCCAGAACCGTACAACCAGAACTGGGCACAACACCCCAAAACCGTACAACCAGAACCGGGCACAACACCCCAGAACCGTACAACCAGAACAGGGCACAACACCCCAGAACCGTACAACCAGAACCGGGCACAACACCCCAGAATCGTACAACCAGAACCGTGCACAACACCCCAGAACCCTACAACCAGAGCCCAGCACAACACCCCAGAACAGTACAACCAGAGCAGGGCACAACACCCCAGAACCCTACAACCAGAGCCCGGCACAACACCCCAGAACCGTACAACCAGAGCCGGGCACAACACCCCAGAACCGTACAACCAGAACCGGGCACAACACCCCAGAATCGTACAACCAGAACCGGGCACAACACCCCAGAACCCTACAACCAGAGCCCAGCACAACACCCCAGAACCGTACAACCAGAGCCGGGCATAACACCCCAGAACCCTACAACCAGAGCCCGGCACAACACCCCAGAACCGTACAACCAGACCCGGGCACAACACCCCAGAACCGTACAACCAGAGCCGGGCACAACACCCCAGAACCGTACAACCAGAACCGGGCACAACACCCCAGAACCGTATAACCAGAACTGGGCACAACACCCCAGAACCGTACAACCAGAACCGGGCACAACACCCCAGAACCGTACAACCAGAACCGGGCACAACACCCCAGAACCGTACAACCAGAGCCGGGCACAACACCCCAGAACCGTACAACCAGAGCCGGGCACAACACCCCAGAACCGTACAACCAGAGTCGGGCACAACACCCCAGAACCGTACAACCCGAACCGGGCACAACACCCCAGAACCCTACAACCAGAGCCCAGCACAACACCCCAGAACCGTACAACCAGAACCGGGCACAACACCCCAGAACCGTACAACCAGAGCCCGGCACAACACCCCAGAACGGTACAACCAGAGCCGGGCACAACACCCCAGAACGGTACAACCAGAGCCTGGCACAACACACCAGAACCGTACAACCAGAACCGGGCACAACACCCCAGAACCGTACAACCAGAACCGGGCACAACACCCCAGAACCGTACAACCAGAACCGGGTACAACACCCCAGAACCGTACAACCAGAACCGGGCACAACACCCCAGAACCGTACAACCAGAGCCGGGCACAACACCCCAGAATCGTACAACCAGAACCGGGCACAACACCCCAGAACCGTACAACCAGAACCGTGCACAACACCCCAAAACCGTACAACCAGAGCCCAGCACAACTCCCCAGAACCGTACAACCAGAGCCGGGCACAACACCCCAGAACCGTACAACCAGAGTCGGGCACAACACCCCAGAACCGTACAACCAGAACCGGGCACAACACCCCAGAACCGTACAACCAGAGCCCGGCACAACACCCCAGAACCGTACAACCAGAGCCGGGCACAACACCCCAGAACCGTACAACCAGAGCCCGGCACAACACCCCAGAACCGTACAACCAGAGCCGGGCACAACACCCCAGACCCCTACAACCAGAGCCCGGCACAACACCCCAGAACCGTACAACCAGAGCCGGGCACAACACCCCAGAACCGTACAACCAGAACCCGGCACAACACCCCAGAACACTACAACCAGAGCCCAGCACAACACCCCAGAACCGTACAACCAGAACCGGGCACAACACCCCAGAACCGTACAACCAGAACCCAGCACAACACCCCAGAACCGTACAACCAGAGCCGGGCACAACACCCCAGAACCGTACAACCAGAGCCGGGCACAACACCCCAGAACCGTACAACCAGAGCCGGGCACAACACCCCAGAACCCTACAACCAGAGCCGGGCACAACACCCCAGAACCGTACAACCAGAGCCGGGCACAACACCCCAGAACCGTACAACCAGAGCCCAGCACAACACCCCAGAACCGTACAACCAGAACCGGGCACAACACCCCAGAACCGTACAACCAGAACCGGGCACAACACCTCAGAACGGTACAACCAGAACCGGGCACAACACCCCAGAATCGTACAACCAGAACCGGGCACAACACCCCAGAACCGTACAACCAGAGCCGTGCGCAACACCCCAAATACTGCCTTTCTAATATTTAGTGCAGTTGCTATATGACATCGCAAATCTTACACTCAGTGCCTCTGCTTATGAAGGCAAGTATGTGAAATGTCTTCTTCACTACCCTATTCACCTAAGTTACAATTCTCAGGGAACTAAAGTGGCAAATTGTTAAATTAAATTGGTTTAGAATAGGAGGGATGTCAGAGTGAGGTTGAGGACACCGAGAGTGCTTTGTGCATGGAATGCATTGCCGGGAGGTTTGGTAGACGCAGGTACGAGGAAAATTCAAGAGACTCTTATATCAGCAGAAAGATGGAGGGCTATGCGTGAATGAAGGATTAAATTGAATTGAATTTGAATATCGTAGGCTGAAGGACCAGTACTGCGCTGTACTGTGCTATGTTCTATGTTCTCCCCAGGACTAACAAAGATGTAAAAATTATCTGTTACAGCGTCAGCAGTCTCCTCTCCTTTTTTCTCATTGCATTTTCTGATTGATCCTGTCAGGCCAGTATTTCTAACACTTCTAGCCGAAGACATTTTCCAAATTATTAGTGTACCCTTCCCCTAATTCTCCACTCTGTACATCCTCCTCCATATCCACACCAATCCCATTTAACAGCACTTGATCCACAGCCATCCACAGCTTGGTCAAGATTCAAGGTTGTTTAATGTCATTTTCAGTACGCAAGTTCAAAGGAGAACAAAATAATTGATACCCCCGATCAAATGCAGCACATATAAACTTAATAATAAAAACATGCAATAAACAATAAAAAACATGCACTAATTAGGTATATTAGTTATACCTAAGATAACTTATATACATAGATTGATTGTATATCCATAAAGTATTCAGAGTGTCTGTACATAACGTGACTGACTGGAAATGATAAAGTTGTGGTGGTTGGTGGGTGGAGATTACTGCTCGGGGAAAGTAACTGTCTGTGAGAGTGGTGGTGCTGCTGCCTTGGATGCTACGTAGCCTCTTCCTTGATGGGAGTGGGACAAACAGCCCACAAGCAATGTGGGTAGGATTCTTCATGACGTTACTGGCCTTTTTCTGGCACTTTGATGGTGGTTAAGCTGTTGCTGGTTGTGCGTGGCAGTTTGGAATACCCACTGTAGAGCCTTCCTGTCCGCTGCTGGTTCCATACCACACACCGATGTTAAGATGCTCTGTACCACGCATCTGTAGAATGACCCGAGTACAGATGCGCAAAGTCCAGTTCTCTTCAGCACCCTCAGCATGTAGAGGCATTGGTGAATTTCCAGATTGTGCTCTCGGACCACGAGAGGTTGTGTGAGACTATTTGCAGTTTCCACTGTTGGGCCACCGATATAAAGAGGGGTACGAGTGCTGTAAGTTCTGGGATAACAGCATCGAATGCTGAAATTAAATCCAGAAAGAGCATTCTGACATAAGTGTCCTTGTTTTCCGTGGGTGCCAGGGCCAGGTCATAGAGCAATTTTGTCGGAGGGCATAGTGGTGAGTGTCCAATTTGGTAGGGTTAGAGTTTTTGATGAGTGCCATTACTAGTCATTCTAAACACTTCATGATGATGGGTGTCAGTGCCATCAGGTGGCAATCATTAATTCTGAAGCTGTAGACTTATTTGGTACAGGGATAATGGTGGCAGACTTGAAGCATGCGGGCACAGGAGCTTTGGGTGAGTGATGTGTTGAAGATGTCCATAAAGACATCAGTGAGCTGGTGTGCATCCTCTCCGAGTTCTCAGCCTGGGATGTCGTCCAGCCCAGCTGCGTTACGGGATGATTTAAGTCCAGTACCTGCTACAGAGGGAACTTTAAGCAGATATTTTGTCAAGTAATGTTGATGATGATGGTCAAATAGTGAGTACCACAGAGGGAAGAAAAGCAAATTCTATCTCACTTACTCAGTTTAACTGTTATTGTGGACAATAAATAAGACAAGAGTATTAAGGTTGTAGTAGGCTGAACTAATTACCTCAATTACCAAATTAATTACTAAAGATAGGCAGAGAGGATATGTGCCAAGAATGATGGTTAGGGTGTTCAGATTGACAAGAGAAAGTGTCAATGGAATACAGAGAGACAAGGAATTGGTACATTTGGAGCCAGTTTATATTGACACCAAATAGAATATGTACAATATAAGGGAAGCAGTAGACAGGTTGGTGATAGGTGGGCTTGATGGTATGACCTGGCCATTATTGATTTCTGACCTTCAGGAATACAATGGTCATTAACAACAGGATGGTATCAGTACATTTGATCTACTATATGTCTTAATGTTGTTAATAATAAAGAATTATTTAAACTTACAGAATTAAGGAAGCAATTGTCAACTTAAAGAAAAGTTAGTTAAAATTAAACATTGCTCCTTAATGTTCACTCAGTTGTTTTTCTGTTTGGTTAAGATTTGATGGGGTTGCTAACAATGCTGTATTTAATCATATCAAATCAGATGATCATTGTACTAATAACTGAAAGTAGATTATGATTTGATAAGTTTTATTAGAAGCTTTATTAAAATTCTATCTAAAAGGTGATCTAATGTATTGATATTAAACCCACAATAGAAGTTGCAACGGTTGGTTGCAAAGAAAGTATTAAATAAAATAGTGGGAGCTGAAGAAAAAGCCATTTTTCCCCTGTGGTTTTTGTCAGCTTGGCTAAGAATTTTGATTCCATTGTGTATAGCTTAATATGCAAGTCGTTGACTTATCAGGGGATTAGTAGAACTATGATGGGTCATGTTAGTGACATTTACTGAAGCTCTGAGCAAAGTCGGGCTGAGCTGATGATGATTCCCACCAGGGTCTGTACAGAGCAGGGTGATCTACCATCGTGATAATTACCCTGCTTTGCATGTTATACAGAGCAACTACTGCTTTTTAGTCTTCTGAAGGCACGGTTTGGGGAACTATTTTCACTTCTGTCAAAGCTGAAAATTTCATGAAAGGGCATGTTGAAGAATTTTAATAAATAGTGAGGTCTTGTGCAAGAACAGGCATGAATAAATCTCTCATGTTTTGTATGATATCCAAAACTAAACACTCGTTTTCAATAATGTATAGATCTGCCAGATAAATATTAAAGAACTGGATTTTGTAGATCCTGGCAAATTCTGTGTGGATGTATGCACCCGTGGGTTGGCTGAATTACATTTGAGTGGTTTAAAAAACTAACCTGAGGACTAGAATTCTTAACGATTCCTGGTCTGTGTTTGATTTTTAACTGACGCTTCACAAGACCAATTTACAGCTTTCAATGGTATTATGAAGAATGCTATTAAACGGTATTTTTGTACGTAATTCAGATGATATAATGATGTTTTACCTTCAAGAGTAAGCAATGGTGGGTTTACTCTCTCATACAGTTTCTCCCCGGATTATGAAACCTGTCTTATGGACACACTGTATGTATAGACAAGCATTTGGGAGACTCACTTGCTAAATCAATGAAGTCTCTGCAATGGAGCTCTGTCGTAACTCAGGGACTCCCTGTAATGGAAAGACAAATAAGATGATCGTTAGGGAACAGATAGGTTTCAGTAACGTAACTAGTTTGCTTGTTTACATTTGCTGAGATAGAATGATGACATGAAAGACCATAGATGCTGAAAATCTGACCCAACACACAAAGGCGATGGAGGAATTCACTGGCCAGGCAAATCTATGCAGGGAATTAAAAAAAGTATCAGATCAAATGGTTCAAATGACTCAATTTAATATTAGGGAATATATACAGTATACAATCTGAAATTCTTACACTTCTTAAAAACTCCATAAAATGAATGACAGAAGCATCAGAACCTCAAAGTCCCCTCCCCTTCCCACTGCACAAGCAACGGGATGTTCAGAATCTGAAATAAGAACTGAAAATGGTGGAAACACTGAACAGGTTTCGTCAACTTTCTGATTCTGCCTGACCGGTATTTTCTGCTTTTTATTATTGTAAGCTTAGGAATCTGAAATGCCTGAAGAGAATTAGGAATTTCAAACAAGTTGAGAATAATGTGGTGGATTGTTTAAAAATAAAACGGACTGCTGGAGCAAATCATCAAGCCACATAGTATCTTTAGAACAAAATGCTTAGTTGAGGTTTTAGGTTGAGAATGACCCAAAACATCGTCTGTCCAATTCTCTTCACAGACACTGCTCAACCCACTGAGTAAATTATTTGTGGCTCCACGTTCCAGTGTCTGCAGTCACATTTCTGTGACCTGGATTTCATTGGGTATTTTGGGGTGGGAGGTGGAGGGGAGAATTAGAGAATTTGATACCTCCTTTTCAATGCTCCACCACACTGTTAGTACTGGATGTTGTAAGAGTTATATTCTTTTGATTAGATGAGATTGCTCAAACTCATCAAGCAGTTCAGGTTCAGTAGCAGAGTACATCTGAAGGTGAATATATACCCAACCACAGCTAATTCCTCAGTGGAGAGATGGTTATGTACAGATTAAACTTGTAGGTGCCATCAACTTGCAGTTGACACCCTTGGACTTAAGAACGTCAGGATCAAACATCACAAGTCCTGAAGAAGGGTCTCGGCCCAAAATGTTGACTGTTTACCCTTTTCCATACATGCTGTCTGACCTGCTAAGTTCCTTCAAAGTTTTGTGTGTGTCACAATTGTTATCCTCCTTTGTGATCAGTTCCTAGTATTTGCTCGGAGCTTGTTCATGGACAGTAAAGTATGGGATTCCAGATGTTAAATTTAATTGAGGATAGTAGAGTTGTGATTGTGATGATGGGTACCCACAATTAAATTATAAGCTTGTGGCAACGTGGAAATAGAATTTTAAACCTACAAAAATGGCCCAATTTAATAAGGTTTTTTAGATTTATTGTTGGTACGAAATGAAAATAGTGTCTTGGCAATGATTCCTTAATGAAGAGTTTATGAAGCGATCATTTTGCTGCTTCTGTCTCCATGGTGCTCCCGAACTTCTTTCTCTCTTCATGGCAATGTTGACATTCCACTGACTTCTGACATTTTGCGTGTATTATTAATTTACATGAACTTCCCATGTAATTTATTTTAACTATTGAATAATAAATAATGGTTTTAATTTTGTATATTTTTGTGACATTATACATTACAAAGTGTTATAATGCCCCTCATTAGTAAACGGTTGAAGTATGCTTCATACTGCTGGTTGATGTAATATTACGCTCTTAAGATTTGCGGGATGGCATTTACAAATGCAGAAGAGCCACGATGAACCTTAAAGAAGTATGTAAACGTACGTTACAATTTATTAAAAGCTGATTGTTTTATTATCCAATTATTGACAGGTGACAGAGAGATTGAGAAATGGGAGTGAAGTGTCAGTAATGAACCAAGTGAATTTAAGGGTAGGGTGAACGTCGGATGCAAAGTTGATGAAATTGATGAGCTCAACATTGGTGCATGAAGCAGCACTAATGCAATCGTCAATGTAGCACAGAATGTATTGGTAAGTGTTACCAGTGAAGGCCTGGAACATGGCTACGTGGTACAGTCCAACGAAAAGGTAGGCAGAGCTGGGGCCCATGCGAGTGCTCATGGCTACACCTTGGGCTTGGAGAAAGTGGGAGGAGCCCACAGAGAAAATGTTGAGTGTAAGAACCAGTTCTGCCAGACAGAGGTGGTGAGGATCAAAAAATCAAGAAATTAGATCTGTTGTCAAGAAAGAAAAGAGAGCTTTAATACCTTCTTGATGAGGAATAGAAGTGTACAGGGACTAGGCATCCATGGTGAAAATGAGGGGTTTAAGACCAGGGAATTTAAAACGGTGAAGAGATTGAGAGCATGTGAAGTGTGGGAAGGGACGGAACCAAAGCTCATGGACCTCCAGCTTCTTCCTCCCAGTCAATAATCAGCCTTTTGGTTTTGCTGACGTTGAGTGAGAGATTGTTGTTATGCTGTGGTGTTCACCGAGCTCAGCAATGAGCTTGCAGATGTCTCATTACCAGTCAGGGTGACATCCTCAGTGCACTGATGTTGGTGCTTCTCTCTGAGAGTACCCATGTCTATATAGGCCGCCATTCACTTGCCTCAGTCCTGATTGGCTACCCCTTAAGTTGACCTTTGAATTCTATTGGCTCACATTTCTTTGGCTCTTAGGGATTCACAAATGGCGTCTATTTCAATATGTTATCAGAAGAGAACCACGCTTTTAAAAACTCTTGTGCCTGCTCCCATGGTTGCCTGTGCCAGGACCTCCATACTGTTCCAGTTAATGAGATCTCCTTCTTGGTCTTCATACACAGATCAGCGACAATGGATCATGTCTCCGTACCGTCAGTTTGTGCTCCTATAAACGAGTTGCCAGTCTGGCTGGCATAGCTTGTCTCCACGGGTGATCCTGTATACCATATTGCTTTTGTCGGTTGTCTTTACTGGTACTTTGGTTCTTGAGACAAGCTCCCTTAAAGTCACCACTGGTTTGTGCATGATTGAAATATCATGAGATTCAAGCAGTCGAGCTGTCATTTCTGATATATTCTTGATATGGGGCAAGTTTACACGTTTCAATGCGTGTTGAGTAAGGTCTGTGCGACTTTCTCTCCTTATTAAGCATCTCCTGATGAAATTCCGTGGGTAACCGTTGTTTGACTAAGTGCTTCTCTTCCCTGGCCCGACGTTCAGTGTTGCTGCAGTGTAGTAAGGGCATCAAAGGTTACGGAGACAACGCAGGAGAATCAGGTTGAGATAGATAACAAATGGCAGAGCATACTCCATGGGCTGCATGGTCTAATTCTTCCAATTAAGATGACACAACTGAATGTGTGTAACAGCTCACTAGTAGTTAAAAAGGCAGGAAATTCAACTGAAAACCCCTTTTCTCAGATAAATTGTATTAAGTTATTGCCACAAACAGTGAGGGGGCAAGCGATGGGGAGGTGAGTTTGGTGGATGAGCCAAGATGTTTTGTTGCAGAATCGATGCAGATGGAGTGAGCCATTCAGAGAGAAGTCAGGGCATAAAAGGTTTAATTCCCATACAACTGGCCCGGGTACAAGGTTGGATTGCTCTGGGCACTGAGCTGATCTGAAGAGCTTGAGAGTGGCTTCAGGCTGGGCGGCAGAATCTGGGCCTGGAGCAAGTCACTGGGTGGCGTGGTCTAAGCCCCGAGCCGTTCACAGCAGACGGGTCCTAGTACGAGGTACAATCCGCTGCTCAGGCAAATTAAATGACATCCCAGATCGGAGACGGGAATCGATTTTTCTCGCTCTCCGTGACATTCATTCTTCTCTCCAGGGTGCTGGAGCCTTTCACTGTTCCGTTGATTGGTCAATTTAAACGCTGGCCCAGATAGACTGAAAAGACAGTGTTGGGATCCAAGGCGAGAACCAATCTCGCTCATTCTCCATAATGGTCACTCCTCTCTCCTTGGTGCTGAAGCTATGAAGACTGCCCCGGCTGCTGTGCTCTGTGCCTGCTAGTATGATGAACTGATAAAACGAGACTTTAGGCCTACGCTGGGCTGCTCTGGGGTTCGGATCAGAGGACCAAATTTGGTTCCGAATGTTGTTGCTCAAATTATTTGTTTGCATGAATTTGTATCTTTTTCCCTTTCTCTTGCACATTGGGTGTTGGTTATTTTTTTTTCCATTAATTGGGTTTTTTTGGGTTTCTTGCTTTGTGGCTACGTGCGACATCACGAGGGGTGAAGCAAAGTGATGATGATGCTAAACAGTGACTCCTTTGCTTGCATCTTTGGAAACAGCTCTATTTCCATCATTAATAACTCTATTTTTCCCTTTCAGGGTTATTTTGAAGACCCTGACCTGGAGTTACATGCTGACTATGGTTCTTTGTGGGAATGGGACCCGCTCTCAGGGTTTCATAACTGGCTGTTGTTCGGCACGTCAAGTGCTCAGCCTAAGAGATCAGCTTGACTTTAGAAGCCTCAGATCTCAGGGCTCTGGAGACAGGCGGATGAAGGGTCAGTATCACGACAGGAGAACAGTGTGTCGTCAGGAGAGTCAGAATATCTACGGCTGTGTGCCCAGAGTCTTGAGATCTTTGGGCACAGACCTCAAAAAAAGCGACATAATAGACTTTTAGCATCATGGACCAGCGAGTTGTTTGTTATGTCTCCCCTCTTGCTGTGAAACAGAGACACCCTTTCTCCCTTATTAGGGAGAGAGAGAGCCTGTGGTATGTCGAATACTGGGTGAAACGCGAAGTCTTTGGGGTAACCGCAAGTCTGTGTCTTTGCTCATGCTTGAGTGCTTGATGGTGGGTGCCAATACCTTTTTTGCCAGTGGGGGAGGGGGTATCGTTGCTCACTGCCGCTGACGCATGGGAGGGAGGGGAGCTGTGGGGGACTTTGGTTTCTAACATTTAACTCGCTCATTCTTTGGGGCACTTCTCTGTTTTCATGGATGCTTGTGAAGAGAAAGCATTTCAGGATGTATATTGTATACATTTCTCTGACATTAAATGTACCTGTGAAGCAAATCATTCTAAGTTTGTACAATTTATACATTCTCTGATAATAAATATACTTCGAATCTTGAATCTTCTGCTCCCATATCTTAAGGTCTTTAGTAGTACAAACTAAAAAAAAAATCAACAATAATAATAGCACCATTACCACTTGCCATTTCCCTTCTTGCTTCTCTGTCACCCCTGCCAGGTAATTGCACAGTTTGACTGGAACGATGAACATCCAAGCTTAAATGTTACTCCTCAACAACAGGGTGACAAGAACATTTTTATGATCTATTTCCAATCATTCCTATCATTCCACAAAAGCTCTTTAAAAGAGCTTAGACTTCATGCACACTTTGTAATTTGCTTGATGCTTTGTCATAAACAGCAGCCTGACGTAGGTATTGCTATTGCCTTCGAACATCTGGACAACTGAAATACCTACGTCAGGCTGCTGTTAATTGTTCACAGCTCAACACAATCATGGGCCTCTGTACCTCCTCTGCAACTGAATCTTTCACTTCCTCACACCAGGAGAGCACAGTCTGTGCAGATCAGAAATGACATCTCCTGGCTGACAATCAACACTGCGGCACCTCAAGGATGCGTGCTAATCCCACTACTTTACTCAGCACGAGTGGCATCTATAAATTTGCCAGTGGCTCACCCATTTCAGATGGCGACAAAGAAGCATACTGGAGGGGGGAAAGATCAGCTGGTTGAGTGGTGTTGCAACAACAACCTCGTGCTCAGCATCAGTAAGACCAAGTAATTGATTATGGATTTCAAGAAGGAAAGTCGAGGGAACACAAACTAATCCTCATTGAGGGATCAGCAGTAGAAAGTGTGAGCAGTCTCATATTCCTGGTGTGAACGTCTCAGGAGGTTTATCCTGGGCCCTACATATTGGGGCAATTACAAAGAAGGCAGGACAGCAGCTGAGGAGAATTGTTATGTCACCAAAGACTCTCACAAATTTCTACTGATATACCATGGAGATCATTCTGACAGGCTGCATTTCTGTCTGATAAAAAAAAGCTGCAGGAACTTGTAAATTCAGCCAGCTCCATCATAGGCACTAGCCTCCACAACACTGAGGACACCTTCAAACGGGGATGCCTTAAAAAGGTGGCATCCATCACTAAAACCCTCATTGCTACTATCAAGGAGGACATACAGGATCCCGAAAACACACACACAACGTTTCAGGATCAGCTTCTTCCCCTATGCCATCAGATTTCTGAATGAAACCATGAACACTACCTCAGTGTATTTTTGGCTCTCTTTTTCCACCACTTATATTATTTTATTAGTATACAGTATACTAAATATACAGCTTTTTATTATGTATGTATTGCAACATAATGTTGCAACAGATCCACCACATATACCGTGATATTAAACCTGATTCCGATTCATAGCTTTGGTTATTTGCACAGATTCCAAAACAATGAAACCAGGCTCTGTCTGCAGAGGAGCAAATATTCATTTGTGAATCTAATCGCCAGGGTGTCTCTGTGGAGATGGGCGAAGGTTCAAGAATTGCAGGGATATGTCAGAATGGGAAAGGACCTCGTACAAACTGAACAGAACAATCCCATTCATGCCTCCAACTCTTAATCCAGAGCAGGCTATTGTTCCTGCTGCTGGAAGGACATGATTGCATTGGACAGGACAGACGACAGATTCGCCTGGACTCCGGATAGGCACCTGGGCATGTAGACATTGTGGATGCTGGAATATGGAGTGAATCAAACTGTCGAAGGAACACAATGGGAAATTACAGCAAGGGTTAAAATGGTTCCCTGACAGAACAATGCAGCAGTGTACAGTCTCAAGCTGAATCAATCTTTGAGAGCTGGATCCTCATTTGTACAGCATTTGTGAGTGTGGCAAGGGAGAAGATGACAAGCTGACAGAGGCAGTATGCAGACATGGTGCAGTCATCCTGGCTGAACACTGCCCATGAAAGTCTTGCTCTCTTTTGTACAGCCTTTCTGTTCAAACCTGGGACCCAAGGACATCAAGCATCCAAGACAAAGATGGAAACAAAGGATTCTAGGACAACACTTACTGGTGGACAGTTATTTTACTAATTCTCAAATATTATTGGCCTTTAACACACAGATTTAATTGATTATTAACACCAGAAATTAGTATTTTGATTGGTACTTGTATATGTACATGATGAGATTCAGAAGTGCCCGTAGTTTCTACTGGATCAATATCTGCAACCAACAAGTCAATTTCTGCATAAAAATGGCATTTCTTTGCTCAAAGTTCAGAACAGTTTATTGACAGGAGCCGAGCTGTTCTAGTGCACAAATAAATAAAATGTGATTGAGGAACAAGTGCAAGTTGTCAGAGGCCAGTCAATCAGTGACAACAGCTCGAGCAGCGTCTGAGGAGGCAAAAGGATGCACGCTGCTTCAGGTAGAGATCCTGATTCGGGACCTGAAGCTCTGACTAACCCTTTAGCTTCACAGATGCTGCTCATTCTACTCTGCTCTCCCCGCAGTCTGTTTTCTTTAACTGGATAGGGTGGGTTTGTTTTCCTCGGTGCAGAGGAGGCTGAGGGGAGATGACTGAAATATTCAAAATCATTAAAGACATTGATAGGGTAAGTACTAGGAAACCTATAGCAACTCATAATTGGTTTATTTCTGTCACATGTACTGTTTGCATGCCATCTAGGCAAATCATTCCATAAATACATCAAGGCACGAATAACGGAAAAATAACAGACTGCAGAATATAGTGTTACAGTTACAGAGAAAGTATGGTGCAGGTAGACAAATAAAGTGTAAGGGCCACAATGAGGTAGACTGAGAGATTAAGGGTTAATCTTTATCATATGAGGCGCATTCAGGAAACTTACGAGCTGCTCCTTGAACCTGCAGATAAAAGTTCTCAAGCTTTTTTTTAATCTGCCACCCGATGAAAGAGGAGAAGAGAGAATGACTGTGGTGGGATGGACCTTGGTAAATGTGGCTGCTTTTCCAAGGCCGTGGCAAGTATAGATGGAGTTGATAGAGAAAGAGGTTGGTTTACATGTCAGACTGGATTGCATTCGCAACCTTCCACAATTTCTTCCAACTTTATGAAGAACAGTTGCCATGTCAAGCTATCATAGATCTAGATAAGATGCTTTCTATGCTGCATCTGCAAAAAGTTGGGAGAAGTATCTAAAACTAAAGGGCTTTGGCTAATAGAGGCCCAAGATTGCCACGGGAGCAGAGTGGTTAACGTGACACAATTACAGCTCGAGGCGTTCCGGAGTTCAGAGTTCAATTCCGGCACCATCTGTAAGGAGTCTGTATGTCCTCTCCACAGAATACGTGGGTTTTCTCCGGGTGCTCCAGCTTCTGCACACAGTCCAAAGACCTGCCAGGGAGGTTAATAGGTCACTGTTATTGTCCCGTGTTTAGGTTAGGGGTTAATTGGGTTTGCTGGGGTGGCGTGGCTCCAAGGGCCGAGAGGACTCACTCTCTGCCGATTCGCTAAATAAGGAGGAATTTTTTCAGCTGGAGAGTGGTTGTAACCTGGAATGCATGCCCTGTGGCTGTGGTGGACACGTACTCAAGGAGATTTGATAAGTATTTATTTAGACATAGGGCCAAGACACAGAAGGCTACAGACCAAGATCTGGTAAAGGGGATTACATTAGGGGAATTGGTGGTGTGGAGATGGTGAACCACCACCAGGTTCAAGAGCATTTACTACCCCTCAACCCCTCAGCAGGCTCTTGTACAAAAGGGGATAAGTACACTCAGTTAAGAACTTTTCACTTGTTATTTCATGCTCATTTCTTACTGCTATTTATTATTTGTATTTGCAGCTTGTTTACAGTTTACACATCCTGTTTACTGTCACTGTTCTATAGGTTTGCTAAGTATGTCTGCAGAAAAGGAATCTCAGGGTTGTATGGGGTGACCTGTATGTAGTCTGATAATAAATTTTACTTGGAACTTTGCAGGGCTGGTGTGACTCTATGACTAAGAATGCCTCAATGCAATTGGCTGCTCAGTCCACATGATGGTATCAGTGCCATGTGATGCCAGGATATCTGTCAAGTGATCCCTGTTAACAGACCAACTTATTTGTCATCTTTGACTATGTGAGCCACTTTGTCTGATCTGCTGTTTCTTTGGTCCCTCACAATCCGTTAGCATTCAAGTAGCTGCCTGGTGGGCTGTGATAAGAGGCAGCACAGTTGCACAGTTAGTAATGATGTTGCCTCATAGATTTAGAGTCCCAGGTTCAATCCTGACCACACGTGATGGCAATATGGAGAGCAGCTTCAAGTTCCTGGGTGTCACTATCTCAGAGGTTCCATCATGGATCCAACACAATGAGTGATGCAATCATGAAGAAGGCATGCAAATAGCTCTAGTTTGTTAAGATTTTGAGGAGATTTAGTTGTCATCAAAGACTTTCAAAGTTCTGTACTTGTACAAAAAGTATTTTGACTGTTTGCATTACAACCTGGTATGGAGGCTTTAATGGATAGGAACGCAGAGGATGGTAGACATAGCCAGCTCCATTGAGGCTATCTTCAAGAGATGGTGCTTCAGGAAGTTTATGAACCCTTCGCAATACCTGGTTTTCTCCATTAATTACTCATAAAATATGGTCTGATCTTCATCCAATTCACAACAAGCGCAATCTACCTAAACTAATAACACACAAACGATTCTATTTCTTCTTGTCAGTACGAGCGCACCATTTCAACAAACACAGTGTTGGTTCAAAAAAAGTATGTGAATGCCTTCCTACAAAAGCTATTTGGAGTCAGGTGTTCCAGTCAACGAGATGAGATTGGAGGTGTGATTTGTAGAGGTGCCCTGCCCTATAAAAAAAGACACACAAAGTCAGGTTACTGACAAAGCCTGCACACTTCAATAAAAATCTGTTTATGCGCAAACATGCCTCGATCAAAACAGCTTTCAGAGGACCTTAGAATTGTAGAGATGCATGAAGCTGGAAAAGGCTACAAAAGCATTTCTAAAGACCTGAGTGTTCATCAGTTCACAGCAAGAGAAATTGTCTACTAATGGAAGAAATTTAGTACTGTTGTTACTTTCCCCAGGAGTGGGCATCTTGCAAAGATCACACCAAGTGCACAACTTGCATTGCTGAAGGAGGTGAAAAAGAACCCAGGAATAACAGCAAAAGACCTGCAGAAATCTCTAGAACTGGCCAAAGTCTCTGTTCATGTGTCCACTAAAAGAAAAACACTGAACAAGAATGGTGTTCGTAGAAGTGCACTGCAGAGGAATCCACTGCTCGCCAAAAAAAAAAAATTGCTGCACATCTCAAGATTGCAAAAGACCACCAGGCTATTCCACAATGCTTCCGGGACAACGTTCTGTGGACAGATGAGACAAAAGCTTAACTTTTTGGCAGAAATGCACACTGTTATGTTTGGAGGAAAAAAGACACTGCTCACCAACACCAAAACCTCATAACAACAGTGAAGCATGGTGGAAGGAGCATCATGGTTTGGGGCCGCTTTGCTGTTTCATGGCCTGGACAGCTTGCATTTGTTGAGGAATATTGATGGACAGAAACATTTTTGTATGGAGGAATCGTCTAAAATTCCTCCTAGCGGTTGTGCAAGTCTGATCAGCAGCTACAGGAAATGTTTGGTGGAGAAGGTCTACCAATTCCTAAATACAAGTGATCACATACCTTTTCCAGCCCGTACTGTGAATGATTAAACAATGCATCCAATAAGGACATGAAAAGTACAATTGCTTGTGTGTTATTAGTTTAGGCAGAAGTGACTTAGATGAAGATCAGAACACATTATGATCAGAGCAATTAATGTTCTTGCAATTATATCTCTAATGATCCTCACAATCTGTGACATGCCCCTCCTCTCATTACCACCGTTGGGGAGGAGGTACAGAAGCCTGAAGATGTATACTCCCAATTCAGAATCATCTTCTCTGACTGCTGAATGGTCCACAGCCCATCAACACTACCTCATTATGCCTTTTATCTATTTTGTAATTTGTAGTATTTTTATGTATTTGCACTGTACTTCTGCAAAACAACAAATTTCACATCATTAAGTCAATAATAATAAACAATTGTTTTTTTGTATAGTTGCCAAATTTATGAATAAAGGGACATTCATCTGACACCATTCACTGCACCAAACATATCATTATATTTGCTGACAATATTGACTTTATGCCAACACGTAGTCAATTTTTTTTTAGTCAGAAACACTTCAGCAGTTAAGTGCAAAGGGTCTAGAAGATGCAAACTTCCAGAGGGAAGGTTGATGCTTTTGCTGCTGCTTATGCATGGGGGGCTTTCTCATTCCTTGTGTTTTTTTCTGTTTCGTGGACATCTGCAAAGAGTAAGAATTGTAGGTTGGAGATTGCATACATTCTCTGATATTAAATTGAACTATTGAACCACTGAACTGCATGAACATCACAGAATTAAAGTTATTGCTTCTGAATCCTGCGTGCCAAGTTTTTGCAAGAGAAATTCAAGAAATCCAATAATGTTGATAATTTCATCTCTTGGAAATGAGGTTAGTATCCTAATGTCAATGCTAACATCATGTTGCTAAGTGAATTCCAATAGAATTGTTCCTTCAGAGACTCTATCAGGAAGTATTACTTCTATCAAAAGTCAGTGAAATTTGGAACTTCCTCTCCTCTAAAACAGCTGAGGAAGCAGAGTAAAAATACACTAACCCTACACCGATTTTATTTTGTTCTCTCGACTTTCCCATCAGCTTGTCCAGATGCTACCACTCACCTACACACAATGGGCAACTTACAATGGCCACTTAATCAACTAATCCGTGCATTATTTGGATGTGGGAGGAAACTGGAGCAGCAAGAAGAAACCCACACATCTCAGAGAGGGTATGCACACTCCACACAGACTGCACCAGACATTAACATTGAACACTGGCTCAAAGTAAACTTACTATCAAATTGCATACATGTCACCACATACAACCCTGAGATTCATTTTCCTGTGAGCATACTCAGCAAATCTATAAAACAGTAACTATAACAGGATCAGTGAAAGATCAACCAGAGTGCAGAAAACAACAAGCTATGCAAATGCAAATATAAATAACGAGAACATAAAATGAGATAAAGAGACCTTAAAGTGAGATCGTTTATTGTGGTGCTGTGTGTAATCAGCTCGAAAAATGGTGGCACTGTGCCAACCAGCTTTTGTGCATATTCTACTATTCAATAAGATGTCTTCAACTGCATCTGAATGCTTCCTTATGAAAGACCCTGCTTTCCCTGGCTGTGTAAGTCTAGGGAAGGCACTCTCAGGTCTTGCCAAGCTCGTGAGATCCATCTGCTTTTAATACCCTGCTGAACAAACAATGTTATATCAATTTTGAAACAAACCCTCCCAGCATCAAGTGGTTATTGAGATGTGAATCCTAGATTTCCATAGCCAATTATAAGAGCAGGTGTTCCCTGTTTACATACAATTGTACAGCACAAAAACAGACCCTTCAGCCCACCATTTCCATGCTGACCGTAATGTTATCCTAGACTGGAAAGGCCTGGATCTATTTATCGTATGCAGTCTCCCGCCAGAGGAAGTAGATTCTTCATCACTCCTCAGCAAGTGAGTTCTCTTCAGTGGGCTGCGGTTTACATACTGCCAAAGGCAGATTTTAAGTAAGCACTCGATATATTGAGTGTTGCAATAAGCAAACATGAAACAGCCTACCCCGATGCCATTCAAATCATATCTGGGGAGTTCAATCAGGCTTGTCTGACAATATCTCTACCCGAGTATCATTAACTAATCACCTGCAGCACCAGGGGTACCAGCACACTTGACCACTGTTACACTATGATTAGGAACGCCTATCATCCCACACCTAGACCACATCTCAGGAAATCTGGTCACATAGCTGTCCTCCTTCCACCTGCATACAGACAAAGGCTAAAGAGCAAGGCTCCAGAGAAAAGGACACCAAAGAGGAGGTGAAGGAGCGACTATGGGATTGCTTCGAGTTGGTAGACTGGGCTGTATTCAAGCACTCAGAGGATATGAACCAATAGACCACAGTTGTCAGACTTTATAAAAACAGTCATAGATGGGTGTGTCCCCACAAAAATCATTCAGTCTTCCTGGAACCTTAAGATGAACCACAAGATCTGCATCTGCTGAGGGTCAGGTCAGTGCCACTTAGGTCTGGTGACTCAGTTAAATCCAAGAAGTCCAGGTACAATCTCTGGAAAGGCATCTGATGTGTGAAGAGCCAATTCCAGACCAAACTTCAGTTGCTGAGGGATGCCTGACAGCTGTGGCAGGGCTTGAACGTTATCACCTTCTACAAAGTGAAACCGAGCAACAAAGACTGCAACAAGGCTTTGCTCCCAAATGAGTTCAGAGTCTTTTATTCTCACTCTGACCACGAAAACAGAGAGGCGCCTTTATGAACTCCCACAGCCCCCAATGACTCTGTGATTTCAGTCTTTGAGTCTGACATGAGGATGATAGCTGAGCACTTGTAATGCTACTGTGACATCGTAATTTCCTTTGGGACCAATAAAGTAACTATCTATCTATCTATTTCAGTCCTGGGTCCAGCATGTAAGTGCCATTATGAAGAAAGCACAGCAGTGCCTCTATTTCCTTAGAAGTTTGCGAAGATTTGGTATGACATCTAAAACTGACAAACTTCTATAGATGTGTGTTGGAGAGTATATTGACTAGTTACATATCCGTCTGGTATGGAAACACCAATGCCTTTGTACAGAAAAGCCTACAAAAAGTAGTGGATGCAGCCCATCCATCACAGGTAAAGCCCTCCTCACCACTGAGCACATCTACGGAGCACTGATGCAGGGAAGCAGCATCAGACATCAAGGATCCCCACCATCCAGACCAAGCTCTCTTCTCACTGCTGCTATCAGGAGGAAGGTAAAGGAGCCTTAGGACCTCACCACCAGGTTCAGCAATACTAATTGCCCCTCTAAATCAAGTTCCTGAACCAGAAGGGATAATTTCACTCACCTCATCACTGAACTGTTCCCTCAACCTATGGGCTCACATTCATGGACTCTTTGTCTCATGTTTTTGATATTTATTACTTATTTATTATTATTATTATTTCTTTATTTTCTCTCTTTTTTGTACTTGCACAGTGTGTTAAATATATTTTTTTGCACACTGGTTGTTGTCCGTCCAGTTGGTCGTGGTCTTTCATTGATTCTATTGTGTTTCTTGTATTTACTGTGATTACCCAAGGAAAATGAATCTCGGGTTGTATATGGTGACATACACATACTTTGGTAATAAAATGATTTTGATCTTTGCAATTGATATTAGATTTAGCAAGTATAACGGCTCCTCAGTAGAGATCGTTAAGAGCACCAAATTTCTTGGGGTTCACCTGGCAGAGAATCTCACCTGGTATCTCAACACCAGCTCCATAGCAAAGAAAGCCCAGCAGTGTCTCTACTTTCTGCGAAGGCTGAGGAAAGTCCATCTCCCACCCCCCCATCCTCATCACGTACTACAGGGATTATATTGAGAGCATCCTGAGCAGCTGCATCACTGCCTGGTTCGGAAATTGCACCATCTCGGATCGCAAGATCCTGCAGCAGATATTGAGGTCAGCTGAGAAGATACACTACACGCTGCATCTGCAAAGCAAACAGCATTATGAAAGACCCCACGCACCCCTCATACAAACTCTTCTCCCTCCTGCTGTCTGGGAAAAGACACCGAAGCATTCGGGCTCGCAAGACTAGACTATGGAACAGTTTCTTCCCCCAAGCCATCAGACTCCTTAATACCCAGAGCCTGGACTGACGCCAACTTACTGCCCTCTACTGTGCCTATTGTCTTGTTTATTATTTATTGTAATGCCTGCACTGTTTTGTGCACTTTATGCAGTCCTGGGTAGGTCTGTAGTCTAGTGTAGTTTCTTTTCGGTGTTTTTACGTAGCTCAGTGTAGTTTTTGTACAGTTCCATATAGCACCATGGTCCTGAAAAACATTGTCTCATTTTTACTGTGTACTGTGTACCAGCAGTTATGGTCGAAATGACAATAAAAAGTGACATGACTTGACTATACTTGTTTTTGTATTAGAAAGTCCATGCTCATTATTAAATAATAAATATACTGACTTTTGCCACTTCTGGTTACGTATTTACTGGGTCAGCAGTACATTCAGTAAGATAACACACACTTGCTGCTGTAGTGGATATTCACTTCTTGCACGTTTGCTAATATTGCTTTCTAAACAGAGCAGCAGCTGTAAGATGAAATAATTGTAAGTAATCTTCCAACTAATATTCCTTTAGCTTCTAGTCATAAATGGAAGTCAGTTTTCAGTTCTTAAAATGTACATGGAAAGTAGCTAATCAGCTTGAAGTTAAAATAAACCCAGTTTTTCAAATGTGCTCTATCAATGGAGTAGACTGCTAGCTCACTGCACCTACTATATTACTGCTGAGAGTAGAGTATAAAGCAATGGGTTGTTTAATTTGGCTTGTTTCAAAACAGACAAGCTGACTAAGTTGCTTAGTTCAAGGAAGGATGCAGACCAGATGGATAATATCATTTAGCATAATAAATAATTGATGTGTTTGTAGGTAGGTTTATCTAGTCAACACAAGTTACCTTCATAGCATTAATGGAGGTTGGTTGAGAATTATCTCTCCAAGTAGCTTTTATACTGTGTGAAAAGGGTATCTAAGGAAAATCTAATAAAAACACAAAATGCTGGCAGAACTCAGCAGGCCAGACAGCATCTATGGGAGGAGGTAGTGACGACGTTTCGGGCCGAAACCCTGCATCAGGAGGGTATAAGGAAAATCTCATGGATTTGAAATCATTCAAGTAGTAGAGAAAAGGTATAAATGTACAGCAGTTCAGGCTTATTAGAAATGGGGTGAGGAACATCAAGAAGCTATGGAAGAAACATGGGATGAACTGGAATCCATTCCTCTGGCTTCAGTTTCTGTGACGACGATTCATTTACCTGTATCTTCAGTATCTTTTTAGTTTACAGGGACTACACCTGCGTTTTGGAAATAATCTGTGCTTTGTGTTTTAGGAATACTTTGTGCTCTGTGTTTCAGAGATTGTAATTTGATGATGTTTTGTAAGATGGAAATCCTCTGGGTTTTAAAATCTGTTTTAAGAATGCTTTTTGGATTTAAACATGTATTACTGAAAATACATGAACTGTGTTTTAAACATTTTGTTAGCTGGAAGTATCTTCCCCTTGGCAGGGGGAGGGGACCTGCTTGAATAGGGCAGCTAAACTCACCATGAAGAATGAACAGGGAAACGAAGCAGCTTTTGAATCTTTGGTCGTTACATATAATCTCCCTTCAGTGAGTATACCCATAACTATTTGTGTCTGATAGGGCTCATGTTCTTCATCAGAGTTTAGCACTTCAGTCAACAAACCCAATTCTATCATAGTTGGCGCCCGACGAGGACACATTATACAAAAAATATCATTTTATAAAGAATTATTATTTAGTGGGATTCCAACTCAACAGAGCTTTTGACAAATACAACGGCACCCCCACCTAGCACTATAAATGGTTGACATCCTCATTTCCAACAGTTGCACTGCCAAGTGCTGGTCAACATTATGAATGTATTAATAATAGAGCAAAAATATGGGATAATACTCCAAATGCTTCTCGAATCAAACATGATGAATATTTTATACTTCAATTCAGACATTAGAATGAAGAAGGGATAGAAGATAAAGCAGGCTGCAGATTAGGCAGATCAAACCCTGCTGTACAAGACTCAGACATCACAATTTGTACCGGATCCCAACAATGTAACAATAATTCACGCCTGCAGACAACAAATTGGCCCCTTTCTAGATTGAATCCAAACACTCAGGTGGGAACTACCTAGTTATGTGTTAGAACCCGATGACCCATATCTCAATACATGGGGATAACATGCATTCTTTCCACGCACACATTAATATCATAAGTACAATAAGGCATAGGAACATAAACAGGACACTCAGCCCATCGAGTCTGCTCCACCATTCCATCGGTTGATTTATTATCCTTATCATGCCCATTCTGCTGCCTTCCCCCTGACTTTTGATGCCCTGACTCTTGTCCAGACTCACCCACTATAGGACACATCCTCTCCATATCTACTGGGCCTTTCAATATTTGATAGGTTTCAATGAGATCCCCCCCTCATTCTTGTAAACTCCAGCAAGCTCGGGTCCACAGCCATCAAACACTCTTTGTATGTTAACCCTTTCATTCCCAGGATCATTCATGAACCTCCTCTGGACCTCTCATTTACCAGCACATCATTTCTTAGATAAGGGGCCTAGAATCACTCACAATACTCCAGCTGCAGTCTGACCAATGCCTCAGCATTACATCCTTACTTATATTTAAGTCCTCTCAAAGCATTTGCCTTCCTCACCACCAACTCAACCTGCAGATTAACCCTCAGGGAATCCTGCACAAGGACTCTAAATCCCTTTGCTCGTCTGATTTTTGAATTTTCTCCCCATTTAGAAAATAGTCTACATCTTTATTCCTTCCACCAAAGTGCACGGCCATACACTTCCCTACACTATGTTCTATCTGCCACTCCTTTAACCATTCTCCCAATCTGAAGTCCTTCTGCAGACTTTCTGCTTCAATGCTAACCGCCCCTCTACCTATCTTTGTATCATCTACAAACTTGGCCTCAAAGCCATCAAGTCCATCATCCAAATCATTGACATACAGTCCAATGCGAAAAGAAACGGTTCCAAAACAGACTTCTGCAGGATACCACTTGTCACCAGCAGCTATGCACATGAGGTGGCACCCACACCAGTAAACCCTGGCAAACAGACTCTTGGAAATATGCAATAGAATTGCCTACAGTCAGTAAAAGAAGCACACAGGGACAGATACCTGTACAGAAAGCTGCTGTGGCTTCCCCGGTAGACGCCCCAATAAGTTTTTGGACCTTTGACTATACAGAGTCTGCAGGCAGTATGCCCCACGCCTCCAGGTGATGCTGAAGGAATTCTGAAGTAGCTGCTTCAGAATGCCAGAAGTTTACACACATTCTGGGCCAGTCACACTCCCCAACATATTCAGCAATTCTTATTAATGTTATTTCCCATAGCTTTGGTACCATTTCCACATGAATGTGCAATTCTAATGCATATTTCCAAGAGTCTGTTTGCTAGCGTTTACTGGTGTGGGTGCCACCTCATGTGCATAGCTGCTGGTGACAAGTGGTATCCTGCAGAAGTCTGTATTGGAACCGTTTCCTTTCACATTGTACTGTATGTCAATGTCACGAGTGTGGAAATCCATATCAGATCTATCTGTGGATTTATAAACGAATAACTGGAGAGGCACGCGAAAGACTTAGTTAAAAAAAACTTAGTATCGAGTAAAATGGTCAAAAGCCATAGCTTACTGAGATTGGAGAACAAATGGCAAGGGCAGACTGGGACCTAGTTCACTCTATAACGGTACCTCTTTATTACAGTGAAAACCTCCGCACCGCATGTGGAATACTCTTAATCACCACGCAATACATGAATGATTTCGGGTTGTTGAGCGGATCGTGCGCACCCACATGGTGGTAGCAGGATTCCTACACAACGAGGTGGAGGCACAGGGTCCTCCCCTTTTCCCTCAGAAGGGAACGTAGGGTCAGCAACAAAGTCAAACCAACCTGATTCCTCGGGTCGATCGCACTCACTGAGTTCTCTTACACCAGAACCTAGGCAGGGAAGACGTAATCATCAAACCAAACAAGTTTCCCGGAGACCCCTTGCCTTAGGAAGAGATATTTACCCACAACATAGCTGTCTAGACACTAGGTAGAAGTCACGAGCGGTAGCTCCACCCCGTTTTCTACGCGGAAGAAAGTCTTTGACCAAGGTAGTCCTTCCGGGACAGGGACAACTGTTAGAGACTGATTGATATTATGGAGAAGGTGAGGAATTGCTTCCCGTGCGGTCCGCCTCATCTTTCACCTTCTAAATATACAAGGGAAAAGAGCCCATTGCGAACGTGCACTGCCTTGCCTGCAGCTCAGGGAAAACAAAATGTAGAGGAGGGGAAGGCCAAGGTTAATGTAATAAAAGCTGCACAGGAGAATTTCAGCCACAACTCCAACTAAAATGTTCCAGCTGACGAATAGAATACAGGCAATACCTCGTCTCCTCTTTCCAAATGCCGTTTTGATCCAGCAACAGATATTACAACAAAGGCTGAAAGGATTGATTCGTAAAAGTATAAATCTTGCCCGCGGCTTTTGCTCACGCCCATTTGAAAGTGACAGGCACTGGCAGATTAACATCAAAAAATCTCAGCTCTTTCGTATAGAAGTAAATTTCCTGAGCATGACAAATACCAATCAGGGACATGGTTATTCTAAACGCTGAATTGTGACAAAAGGTTGCTCGAATAGAATATCCACTGATACTAAAAGCCTTACAGTGAACCCTAGACCTATTGAATTAGCCTAGCGCTTTCATATCCAACTATGCTCAGTTGTCAAAAACATTATACACAGATGTAAACTGAAAAAAATGTAAAGCCTTTTATTTTTACCTCGGAAGATTATGAGGCATTAGAGGAATTGATGAATGCAATTCAGCAAGCAATAGTAAAACTTCCTGTTCTGTAAATTCGTGTTTTTCCAAAAACCACTGTAGCCATCTGCTACAATGGGGGAGAAGAAATTTAAGTGCCTATACACTATGTCTCATATAATTTCACCCCAACAGAACAGAAATTTACTGCCTTAGAACAATGTCTTACTATGGTATTACATACTTATTCACTATGAGGAGACATAGCAATTATAGTTTGCGGCTTTGAAAAACGGTAGTAAATTACCAGTGAATGAACGGAGAGTTACCATACCGGAGTATGGAAATGTCAAATATTTTTACAAGACGATGCCTTAAAGTGACAAATATATTCCTGAGAGCTATGAATTATGATCCTTACATGGAAGATGCAGAACCATCCTCTCCATGGCCCAAAGTAGCACAGCATCCTTTAGAGCAATACTCTTAAATACGGTACTGTTGTGCATCAGCAATGAAAATCCAGAAAGATGGATCCACTCAGTTGTAATCCCTGCTCTTGATTGTAAAAGGAAAACTTATCAGAAACTGCAATGAACCTCATGAGTTGCAAGTGCACCCTTTAGGGGATCACATGGTTCAATCTGCAGAAGCGATAGCCAGAAGCGATGTCAAAAACAAGTGAACACAACAGAACCACTCTTGATATGTACTGACTCTAATTATTTGGGAACAGGGTATAAAAAGATCTGGTCAGCTACTGGATGGAGAACACACAGAGGTAAAGTGTTTCCATATTTGTCCGCATGGAAAACATTTACGAGTTATTATTGACTAGACCATTAGTACAGGTGTTACACATCCTGGGACATGCTGCAGGCCTCTTACACAGCTCTGGTAGTAAACTAAGTAATCAACAAGCTGTCGAGATGGATCTTACTACAATAAAGGAGGCCATGGTTTTGGTAGTAACAAATAAGTAAAGTGTTTTCAGAATTCTCCTAGATACTGATAAATCAAATTGCAAAGGATTTCCAGCATGGTACAATTATGAAGCTGATCGTGAAGGAAAAGTTTGAGTTTGCCATCCTAAAAAAAAAGATAGGAAGCAAATATCTCCTGCCCGCAAGCAGAATGCACTGATTCAAAAAGCCCACCAGGAATCTGGGTACAATCCATGGTGGCGGACAAGACACTCGTGTGAAATTAACCATGTTGCACTAGTAGGTTTATATGTTGAGTGATTGTAAGCGATTTGTTGCAGACTATAAAGAATTTCTGGCCTGTCATAAAAGAGCAGTCACAAGACCACCTCTTACAAGACAAACAAAATCAACAGCACCAATACAGGTGTGGAAAATTGATTATATAGACCCATTTCCAGTAACCCGAGGCAACCCATCATATCAGAAAACTAATAAGTGTGCACTTGTGATAATTGATCTTTGGGTTATATGTGGTTAGTCTCCACAACCTCTTGTAGTGAGACCGTGCCCATCACAGCACTCCAAAACTCAATTTTCCCATACGCTGGCACCCCTGCCTGCATAAATGCTGACCGAGGGGCTTCCCTCATGGATAAAGGCTTTCAAGCCACGTGTGAACAAACAGGCATACAAGTGGAGTACAACACTCCATTCCAGACTCAATTGAGGGACATGGTGGAGTGAAGGAATTGAGAGATTAAAGAGACCAGGGAAAACTGGACTACTCTAGAGAGGAAAGTAGGCTACACTTGTCCCTGAAGTGCAGCTGTTCATAAAGAGAGGGCCAGTTGTGTAAAGGAATGTTACACTTTATCTCTTAATGTTAAATGTCCACCTAAATAGATCCCTGATCGCTACCTCAGGCCAACCATCTCCTACACCCAATACAATTCTCCTCAAGGAATTTAGAAAGTTTATGAGGATTCAAGAGAGAGCAAAAGAACCTGACAAGACAGTTTGGATGCCACAAAAATTGGTCTGTCCAGGAAAAAAGTTCAATAAAAATAATTCTGACCCTAGTTTCCATCCTAGATGGAAAGTTCACCTTATTACCCAGGTTATCAATGATAAGTCTATGGGAATTGAATCTAGGAGGGAAAACAAGACTGTCAGTAAAATTGTTTTCATAGGTAATATCAAACCTGCCTCAGCAGGATTTATCCCCTCTGAATGAGTGGAACCCTTATATTAGACTGGTACATGGGCCCACCACAGAACCCCTACACCTGACAGGAAGGAGCTGAGATGTATTGAAAAAAAAACACATGCTTAGATCTAAACAGCAATGAAAACAATTCCTGTTCACCTGTTCCCACAGATGCACTGCCTAGGGATAACAAAACTAAAATGCATTGTTGTTTTCAGGATAAGACAGACTCAAACTCCAAAGAAGAAATATTGCTTTTTGCTGTATTTTAATTTTAATATTTGTACTTCTAATAATATTGTTCAATGCTGCCTTACTCAGAGTTGCATTTACTATGTAAATTGTCTCATTTGGCTCAGACAACCCTAAAACTTAATGAGTCAGAAAATATTAGATTCTGGGGATTTGTGAGCACTGATGATTCTAAGTTAAATCATACTAAATGGTCCTTACCTCTTGTTCATATGTGAACTAATACGCTGGAACCCTTAATTCTTGCCTCTGGCAAAGTGGTTGTTCCCATTCTCTTTGACCGCATTACAAATGAAATAAACATAGGTTCATGGGAAGGCAAAGATTCATTTGCAGACGTGGCTAATGACACCCTAAAATATCTGAAAGTTTCCAGCCCAGGTATTGAAGGTAAACTAGTAGAACAATCCGTTGACATGGATCCCTCTACCCTTGAAGCAAAGTATAGACACTGTTATGTCATTGAGTGATCCCACTCATGGAGCATGACATTGAATCCTTTAGTCTAGAAAATTATAAAAAAAAACCCTGTTTTTTAATTACTTCTCCACTGAACAAATATCTTATTGTACTTTCCCTTTATGGCCAACAAGTATATGAGCATGTTTACTATAAAGATGTTAGACCTTTCCATCCTTCCTTTACTCCCTTTAAACCCACGACTGTGCTGCCACCCACAACTCCAATCTGCTGATCAGATTTGCAGATGACGTTACATTGGTCGGCCTTATTTCTAACAGTGATGAGACAACTTACAGAGGAGACGTTGACACCCTGACACGGTGGTGCCAGGATAACAACTCTCCCTCAATGTCCAAAAAACTAAAGAGCTGATCGTGGACAGCTGGAAGAACAGAGACGGGTTCGTCCCAACCCACATCAGTGGGGCTTCAGTTGAGAGGGTGAGCAGTTTCAAGTTCCTCGGTATGCTGATGATCTCACCTGGACCATACACACCGGCTGTGTGGCAAAAAGCATGCAACAATGTCTCTTCCACCTCAGGTAACTGAAGAAGTTCAGCATGAGCCCCCAAACCCTCAAATGAAGCTATTAAGTCCAATGAACGTTTTAGAGATTTTAGTCCCATAGAGTATTGAATCTACCCAGATTTCCTATTTGCCCTTAATCAAACAGTTGTTAATATTCTGTGCCATGGTGTGAATAATACCTTATGACAAAAATTACTTCAGAACTATTGGTGTCCTTATGAATTCAAGTATATTTCAGATAGATGTTGACTACAAGTTGAAAAATGCGGAAGCAAGCCTATGACAAATTTTACTGTTGGAGACCAATTGATAAAGCTAAATGCTGAGGTTGCACAGATAACAATACTCCACAAGTAGGCAATGTTACACAGACAGACAAGTCTTCAATTTTTTCTGTGTATTCAATCACATGGTTTTATCATCAATGCACAGAGAGAAGATAAGGAATCGGCCCTAAACAATTTTCATGATTTAAAAAAAATATTAGAGTAAAATTGCCTGTACAGCCAGGCCTTGAGAGTGCTCCCTCTCATCATAGCACCGGTATGAGCGTTTGGTTCACTCAGAAGATAGAAATTTCTAATGACAAAAGATGTTCAGACATTCTACCGTCAGAGGATCACTCACTTATAAAAGAAATGACTCTTGGGGTAATTTAATGATTTAATCCGTGTTGCATATTTCAAGACAGTAAAACAAGTCCAGTTTTAAGGAACAATTTATGATAGATGCAACAAAGAATTATTCTAGAAGGACTTGATATTCATCAACAATGGCTAGAAGGAACTCAGACAAATTGTAAGAATATTTCTCTGTACATTACGAGAGCAACTGAACAAATACAATCAGATGAGTGAGGTACCTCTTCTCACAAGTTTCTTTTGCTGGCTTGGAGCTCCAGCTGAATCTATAGGTAAGACCTTTCCAGCAGTTGCAAATTTAGCCTCTGCAGCAGCAAATACAGTTTCTGGGTGGATTAGCACTACTTTAAACTAGGTTACAAATTTTTTTTTGCAGTTTTCTAACGGACAATTCCCTTAGTTGTTTGCACTGTTGTTTTTGTAGTGTTTTTTTTTGAGAGATTGAAAATGATGGAAATTTGTCTTCTGCTTTCTGTATACCTGCTCCACTCCTGAAACTCTATTAACTTCCTTACCTCACCTGCACAACTATGTATGTCTGTATTTTTATCCCTTGCCTCACACTCACCTGTTTACCTGTTCCTCTGGTTTATCCTCAGCCCTGGGGGAGTGAAGAGCAGGGAATGCCCTGATCATGTTAACTTGATCCTCTCCTTTTCCTAGTCCTGATCACCGACAGGTATACACGTTTCCCATCTCATCTTGAGTGGGATTGAGATGTCTCTGTCATGAATAATTGATTTATTAACACTATCCCATGGAAAGATGAGACAACAAACACTATTTTTCACTTAACTATTTGGATATTACATATTTATCTTCTAACATGGGCAACTTTATATATATGATTCTTAAGATTTTAAAAAACATACATATTTAGTAAATGCGTAGCTCACTGATAATGATGACATTAGACTTTCAAAACCATCTATCTTATTATGTATATAATGTTATACAATGATGAAAGACTTACCAGGAGAAGAAATATAGCGACCCCCGAGGAACGAATCACTCAAGTAGTAGCGAAGAAGTATGAATGTAGAGAGTAGTTCAGGCTTATTTAGAATGCGGTAAGGAACATTAAAAAGCTATGGAAGAAACATGGGGTGAAGTAGAATCCATTGGCTTTGGTTTCTGTTTCGGAAGATTCGTTTGTCTGCATCCTTGGAAAGTCTTTTTAATGTATAGGAATTGTACTCATGGCTTTGTTGTTTGTACTTTGCCCTTTGTGTCTTTTGGAAAGTTTTGTGCTTTGTGTTGTAGAAATGGTTTGAAATTTGTGTCAGGGTCCAGTCCGGAACCACGTCCCGGGTTTTGATCCGGTCCGAGGGCTCCGGATTCTGTGTCCTGCAGTTGTCCTTCCATCACCTGTGATCTAGTTAGGACCCTCCTGGTTCAAGGAGGCACACCTGTAACTCATTGAGCTGCAGGTGTTTATAAGGGACCTTGGGACTGGGACCAGGCGGGTGGTCTTTTTGTTTGATTTCCTGTGTCTCCGACGGCTCCGAACTCTTCTCTGCATTCTGTTATCCCGCCCGGGCTCAGATCTATTCTTCATCATGCTTCTCTGCCCATACCAGTACTGCCAGGTTGGTCCGCTCCCCCACTTTCTTCCCATGCACTGGTCCCGCTTCTCCGCTCGTTTGTTTATTCGCGCGGTCGCGCTGTCTCCCGGCCGTTTCTGAATTTCCCGTTGTCATGACTGTTGTGTTGGTCACCCTGGACCTATGCCCGTTCCTACCCCTTGCCTCCGTCGGGTGGGTCCGGCCGACCTGCCGCTGCCCAGCAGTGGTTCTGCCCCGTCCTTCTCTTCCGCCTGAACCCTGGGAAAGTGGCCTGCACCCGCCTAGGGGTTCGCGTCGTGCCCAGGCCTCCGGTGTTTCTATCTGGGAGGCGGCCCTACCTGGGACATATGCGGCCTGCCCAGGGAAGGCTCTTTTCTGCCCCGTCCTCCTCTTCCGCTCGAACTCTGGGATTGTGCCCCGCACCTGCCTAGGGGTTCGCGCCTTGCCCAGGCCTCCGGTGTTTCCGCCTGGGGGGGCGTCCCTATCCGGGAGATATGCGGCCCGCCCAGGGAGGGCTCTCCGCCAGCTTATCTGCCTGAACCCCGGGGACCTGCCCGCCTGAACTCCAAGGACCTGCCTGCCTGAACCCGGGAACCTGTCTGCCTGCCTGCTTGAACTTCAGAAGCCCGCTCCGCTCTGCCTGCCTGACACTCTGACCCCAGCTCTACCCTTAAATGCCATAGCATCCCCATCCTGCCCTCCCCCTAGTACTTCAGTGTCCGTGTCCTGCATTTGGGTCCATCTGGCCCTGATCCTGACAATTTGGAAGTATTTAAGATAGAAATCTTCTGTGAGTTTTAAATTTATTTTGAGAATGTTGTTTGGATTTAAACATGCATCACTGAAAATAAATGAACTATGTTTTAAACTACTTGGCTAGTTAGAACTATCTCCTCTTTGGTAGCTAGTGAGGAGCCACCACTAGAATAGTGGTTATTGGCAGCTAAACTCGTCGTGGAGAGTAAACAGGGAAATAAACTAGCCTTTGAAGATTGGGTAGATAGAGTATCATTTTCCTTTAGTGAGAGTACTTGAGATTGTTTTTATGCAATTAGGCTTAAGATCTTCATTTGAATTGAGAACTTTGTAGTCAGCAAACCCATTATCATCACACTGCACGGGTGACTTGTACAGTGTGATATAGGTATGCATTTATAATAACCATTATAGAATTAACGAAAGACTGTACCAACAGGGCGGACAGCCAGTGTGCAAAAGACGAAAGCGATGCAAAATAAGAATAAAGAATATAAGTATTATTACCAACCCTAATGCAGAACTACCAACAAACATCGAGATAATGAACTTTTGGTCTAATATCTGGTCAACAGGATGATGCCCAATCAAGAAGCAAGCTGGATTTGAGAGGCAAAAGAACGCGCACACACAACTGAAGAAATGCAAATACCTGAAGTTACAACGGATATGCTGAAAGAGGTTATGAAGAATACCCACAACTGGAAAGTTACCGGCATTGATAATATTCATAATTATTGATACAAAAATTACTTGCTTTCATCCTTACCTATTCATACATATCAATAATTTTCTTAAAAATCCTGAAGAAGTGCCAGAATTTTGACAGAAGGCAAAATGTATCTCTTACTTTAAGAAAAAAATCACAAATGACCTATCATCCTATGACTTGTTCACAAACTATATAAAATTGTAATATCATGCATCTCACAACTAATCATCACTCACTTAGATAACTAAAATATACTTACAGAAGAGCAGAAAGGATGCTGCAGGTTATGAAACGATGGAAGGAACAACTGATAATAGGTTCTGTAATTCTAAATCAAGCCTGGAGGAAAAGCTGAAATCTTTCATGTTGTTATATTTGCTACTAAAAAGCATTTGATTCTCTCCTACACTTATGGTTAATAGAAGTTCTTAATTTATATAAATTACACCCAGTGCTTGTGAAATTCCTACAGAGCAGCTGGATACAATACAACTGATGGATGAATATGAAACATCTAAGTGTTTGAGATATCAACAAGCAAAGAAAATAAATCATACAGCAATAAAGGGAAAACTTACAACAGAATTTATTTCAAGGCATAACAAAATCTGCCAAACAGAGCTCAATAGTAAAAATACAATAGTAAATAAACATAAACATCATAGTTATTAACAACCAAATAAAAAACACACACAGGTATCAAAATAAACCAAGGCATTTTCCAGGTCAACTCTCTAAGCTCATATGGTTTAGTCTTGCTTTAAACAAACTGTCTAATTTACTGAATTTTAAGAAAATAGGGTATCAAATCTGAAACAACCCACCAAATTATAACTTGATACAATTTCAATACATGGACGATTTGAAATTGTGTACTCCTTCATCAGTAAAACTAAAGGAATTAATTCAAATAGCAGAACTATTTTCAAAAGATATAAATATGAACTTTGGACTAGATAAGTTCAGAACATTAAACATAAAGAAAGGAGCAATAGAGCTAGTAGGATATAAAACAGAGCAGCTGGATACAATACAACTGATGGATGAATATGAAACATCTAAGTGTTTGGGATATCCACAAGCAAAGAAAATAAATCATACAGCAATAAAGGGAAAACTTACAAAAGAATTTATTTCAAGGCTTAACAAAATCTGCCAAATAGAGCTCAATAGTAAAAATACAATAGTAAATAAACACTTCCATTATACCCATATTAATATATTCCTTTGGCAAAATATCTTGGTTTGAAACTGATCTGGAAAATTTGAGAAATGAAATGACAAATATCACTATGTACACTCAAACTCACTTGGATTAACACTACCAAGTACAGAAGGAGGAAGAGAAATAACAGACATAAAAAATTTACACAACAGTCAGATAAAACTTCTAAGGATATACTTTAATCAACGAAAACAGGATTCAACACTTCATGTGAGCGTATGTAATTCTGATAAGAAGTACACTCTACAAAACTTAAGTGAAAGCGCAACCCATTTCACAAACAATTTCTTATTTGGAAATAATCTCTAGTTCAGCAGATTATGAGTCCTCATTGTGTCCAATTTTAGTTGCTTTCATCCAGCTATTCCTGAGCAAAACCAGTTCACAAGACAATCTACAAAATGGAGGTTGCAGAACAGTCTGACAGAATGGTGAACTCCATTTCTTTCACTACATGGCAAGAGCAAAGACATTTAGTTTCTCTACTTCCACTGTCCTTTACTTATTCCAGTTAAATGTTTTCTTCCATATTTTAATGCCTTCATGACCAACAAAAGAAGGACTAGGAAAAGGTGCAAGGGTCCTTGTTGAGGCTCATCCCAAGCAGCTACATAACAGAGAATCTCAAAACTATAGGCTTTTCCCGGAGACAAACATCATGTGCTTCTGGAAGATCATCAATGAAAGATGTCCACTGAGATAAGTGACTAGTGCTGACTGGCACATTCCAGGCTAAGGGATCCAATGAGCTAGGCGCAGCCATGCAAAGACTTTGTTGGTGAAGGACTGTAGTCTAAGGTCCTAATGCCACTAGATATTGAGGGACTAAGCTGGTGTGAAAACTGTTCCAACATCTGGAGTATGTATTTTCAAGAAGACCAAGTAAGTGATAATGGTGCCTTATTCTTAGAACGTGCTCACACAGCTAATGTTTAGATCTGAAACACCTGAATATATAGACTGAGTGATATTGTGAATGTAGAGACAGCCATTCCCTGTTTCCTTTTTGTATTTTTGTATAGTTATATTTTTAATGAATAAAATTTATTTTTGGAAAGAATTTCAATGACTGAATTTAATGACAATTTCAGGAGCTGACTTATAACGTCTATTTGATCAGATCATATCAGATCATGAAATTAGATCCATGTTGTCATAAATATCATTTTTACCAGTTCTATGGATATCTTTGGATCTATCATGATTAAACTAGTTTTGTGATAGACCATGTTAATTCAGGAGGATGTGCATTTGTAGTGACCTGGAACTGTAGATCTAAGCTCTACATCATAATGTTCAACTGATACTGAAGCTCCAGTATTTGCAAAGTGAACAATAGTCAATAAGAGGCTCCTGGACACCGACTCTAGTGTACTTCTATACCTCTGTAGTGATTTTCAAAGCAGTCATACGTATGGAATATTTTAAGAAATACTACTCTACATTAAGGAATGAGTAAGATTGAGGGCATTACTTTGAGATATCCAACTGTAGTCAGATGGGTAGGTGGCTTCAATACTCTTTCATACTCTTTCTCTCCTCTCACTTTGTGCTGTCATAAGTATCAGGAGCATCTCCTGCAATTGAGACAGTGCACCAAATGAGGGAGCAATAGTTTAGCATTTGAAATGATAATTGTAATCAGTCTGATTGTAACTTCATCCCTTATTTAGTGGTAAGTTTGGATTGTTAATGAGTTTAAGTTCTTTACATTATTTGAAAGCAAGCTCCTGCCTTCTTTCTAGGTGAATGTTAATTTTGAAGCCTTATGTGGCTTCTGTTTAATATATTATAAACAACCTTTGAACAGAAAAGCAGACATTTCAGTGTGATTGCCTTTCATTGCTTTCAAACTGGCTGAACTGCTGGGTATTTGCAGTATCTCCAGTTTTGATTTAAAATAATCAGCATATTTCATACTTGCTTCTAGAGTTACAGCTGTTGATGGTTGAACATAAATTGGATGTTGGCATCTTCTGAAAAACTGCTCTAATCATTGGTAAGCACTCATTTAAAAGAAATGTAGGCGATGGTAGTATTGTGGTTGGGCTCATATCTATAGGATTGGGCTGTTCATCTATCAATAAATTCAAATCCCACTTCAGCAGCTGGGCACATAAATTCAAGTCATTCTATAGAATATAGAAAATAGAACATTACAACACAGTACAGCCCCCTCAGCCCACAGTGTTGTGCCAATCTTTTAACCTACTCTAAGGTCAAGCTAACCCTGCCCTTCTTCCTAATCCTACATGTGCTTATCTAAGAGTTTCTTAAATGCCCTAATGCAGTTGTCTCTACCACTATTGCTATAGCTACCAACTATTGCAGTTACTTGGAAATCAGATTCATATTTAACTATGGATCATTGGAATAATGAAATATATAGCTGCATTCCACTCCGCGACTCTTGAACAAACAAAGGCAAATGTACCGTACACATTCTTAACTACCATATCAGTTTAGAGTGATCTGTACACGTGGACTCCAAAATTCCTCTATTCCTCCACACTGCCATTAACCCTTTATTCTGCCTTCAAATTCAACCTGCCAAAAAGGAATCACTTCACGCTTTTCCGGGTTGAATTCCATCTGTGACTTCTTAGCCCAGCTTTGCATCCTGCCCATGTCACACTGCAGCCTGTGACAACACACCACACCACTCTATTGACAACTCCACCAACCCTCATGCCATCTGCAAACTTACTAACCCACCCTTCAACTTCCTCATCAAGTCATTTATAAAAATAACAAAGAGCAGGGGTCCCAGGACAGATCCCTGTGGAACACTACTGTTCCCAGTCAAAATACACTCCATCTACTACCACCTTCTGCCTTCTGTGGGCAAGATAATTCTATATTCACATAGCCGATTTTCCTTGGATCCCATGCCTCCTGACTTTCTGAATGAGGCTGAAATAGGGAAGCTTATCAAGTGCCTCACTAAAATCTATATGTACCACATCCATTGTTCTACCTTTACTGATGTGCTTTGTTACATCCTCAAGGAATTCTCTTGCTCTCATGAGGCATGACCTGCCCCTCAGAAAACCATGCTGACTATTCCCAATCAGGCAGGCTTCTCCAAATGCTCATAAAACCCATCTCTAAGAATCTTCACCAATAACTTGCCCACCACTGAAGTAAGATTCACTGGTCAATAATTCCCAGGGTTAACCTTACTCCCTTTCATGAACAAAGGAATAACAGTTGCCACTTTCCAACTGGTACTCCTTCTGTATAAAGTGTGGATGCAAAGACCATCACCAAAGGCACAGCAATCTCTTCCCTCGCTTCCTGTCGTAATATGAGGTATATGCCCTCTGGCCATGGGGAATTATCCGCCCTAATGCTTTTTCAAAAGCCCCAGCACATTCTCTTTCTTAAAGTTGACATGTTCAAGCATATCAGCTAATTTTACATCATCCTCACAAATGTCGAGGTTCATCTCCTTGGTGAGTACTGAAGCAAAGTATTCATTAAGTTCATTAAGGACCTTCCCTACCTCCTCTGACACCAGACACATTTCCTCTACCATCCCTGATCTGTCTTACCCTCACTCCTGATAGCCTCATGTTCTTCACATGCATGTAGAATACCTTGGGGTTTTTCTTAATCCTATATGCCAAGTCCTCGTGCCCACTTCTAGCTCTCCTAAGTCCATTCCTCAGCTCCCTCCTAGCTACCAAGTAACTCTCTCAAGCCCGATATGGTGCTTCACTCCTAATCCTTACATAAGCTTCTTTCTTTCTCTAGACTAGATGTTCCACATCTCTTGTCAACCATGGTTCCTTCACCCTACTATCCTTTTCCTGCCTTAGTGTGACAAACTTATCCAGAACCTCATGCAAGTACTCCCTAAACAACTTCCACATTTTTGGTTGTTCATACTGTACATTCCCAATTTATGATCCCCAGTTTCTGCCTGTTTTCCTGTAAATGACCACAAGAAAATAAATTTCAAGGTAATACAGGTATATGGTAATATGTGTATATGTAATTTAATAATAAATTTTACTTCAACTCTGACATTTCTGAGTAATGGTGAATAAAGTTATCCACCAGTTCAGGAGCCTGTTTGTTGCAGGGTAATACCTGTTCTTGAACCTGGTGGTGTGGGACATAAGTCTCTTGTATCTCCTTTGTGGTAATAGTTTTGAGAAGAGGGCTTGGGGGTCCTTGATAATATATGTTGTTTTCTTGTGGCACTCAATGGTGGATAGGATTTTGCCTGTGTTGGACTGAATTGTATCCACTACTTTCAGTAGCCAATTCCATTCCTGGGTATTGGTGCTTCTATACCAGGCCAAGAAGGAACTAGTTAGGATACAGTCCACTGTGCATTTACAGAAATTTCTCAATATTTTTGTTGACATGCCAAACCTATGCAAACTTCTAAGAAAATAGAGGCACTGTCATGCTTTCTTTGTGATGACACTTATGTACTGGGCCCAGGACAGATCCTCGGATATGTCAACGCCAAGGAATTTAAAGCTATTGACTCCCTCCATCTCTGTTCCACTATTGAGGACCATTTCAAGGTCCTCCAGTAATCTACCTCCAGTAATCAATACTCAACTCTTTAGATGTTAAATGAGAAGTTGTTGTTGTGAAACCACTCAACCAGATTTTCAGTCTCACCACCACCCCCCCATATGCATTGGCATGAAGTGAGCAAAGCAGGGGGCTAGCACACAGTGTTATGGGTCACTTGGGCTAATGGTGGTTGTGGAGGAGAAATTCTTGCCAATCTGTACTAACTGGGGTCTGCCAGTGAGTTAATGGAGGGTCCAGTTGCATTGGATCAAGGCCCAGGTCTTGAAGCTTAGTGATGTGGTTTGAGATGATGAAATGGAGTCAATGAAGAACATCTTGATGTATGCATCTTCATTGTCCAGTTCCAGAGCTGAGAGAAGAGCCAGTAAAAGGGCATCTGCTGTTGACCTGTTCTGACAGTAGGTAAATTGGAGTGGATTCAGCTAACTCCTCAGGCAGGAGCTTCATGACCAACCTCTTGAAGTACTTCATCACAGTGGATGTATAGTGGTGCTAGAACATTTGTGAACCTTGCAGAATTTTCTCGATTTCTGCATAAATATGACCTCAAATGTGATCAGATCTTCATATAGGTCCTAAAGCCAGATAAAGATAACCTAATTAAATAAATAAAACAAAAATGTTATACGTAGTCATTTATTTATTGAGAAAAACAATCTAATATTTCATGTATTTGTGGGAACCAGTACGTGAACCTTTGGAGTAATGACTTCTACAAAAGCTATTTGGAGTCATTATTGGAGGTGTGGATTGTAGAGGTGCCTTGCCCTATAAAAAAGACACACAAAGACAGGTTACTGACAGAGCCTGCTCTTCTCAAGAAAGATCTGTTTAAGTGAACTATGCCTTAATCAAAGCAACTTTCAGAGGACCTTAGAAGAATTGTAGAGATGTTTGAAGCTGGAAAAGGCTACAAAAATCATTTCTAAAGACCTGAGTGTTCATCAGTCCACAGTAAGAGAAATTGTCTACAAATGGAGGAAATTCAGTACTGTTGCTACTTTCCCTAGAAGTGGGCATCCTGCAAAGTACACACCAAGAGCACAAGGTGCAATGAATGCTAAAGGAGATGAAACAGGATTCAAAGCTAACAGCAAAAGACATGCAGAAATCTACAGAACTTGCCAAAGTCTCTGCTCATGTGTCCACTCTAAGAAAAACGTTGAACAAGAATGGTTTTCATGGAAGGACACCCTTCTGGGAAAATGTTCTGTGGACAGATGAGACAAAAGTCGAACTTTTTGGCAGAAATGCACTTTGTTATGTTTGGAGGTAAAAAGGCACTGCACACCAACACCAAAATTTCATCCCATCTGTGAAGCATGAGGGAAGGAGTATTGTGGCTTGGGGCTGTTTTGCTGCCTCAGGGCCTGGACAGCTTGCAATCATTGAGGAAACAATAAATACAAAATTGTAAAAAGACATTTTACAGGAGAATGGTCCATCCCTGAAGCTTAATAGAAGTTGAATGATGCAACAAGACAATGATCTGAAAGACAAGAGTAAACCAACAAAAGAATGGATTAAAAAGAAGGAAGTTTGTGTTTTGGAAAGGCTGAGACAAACTCCTGATCTTAATCTGATACAAATGCTGTGGAAGGACCTGAAGCAAGCAGTTCATGCAAGGAAGCCCACCAACATCCCAGTGTTAAAACAGTTCTGTAAGGAAGAATGGCCTAAAATTCCTCCAAGCCAATGTGCAGGACTGATCAATAGTTACCAGAAGCATTTGGTTTAAGTCATTGTTGTACGGCGGGGGGCGGGGGGGGGGTCACATCAACTACTGGAAGCAAAGGCTCACCTACTTTTTCAATCAAATACATGTAATACTGGAACATTTTTCTCAATAACTAAATTAACAAATACTGAGGCAAAATTGGATGGCAAAGGGGAAGAAGCTGTTTCTGAATCACTGAGCTCATGCCTTAGGTTTCTCAACCTCCTTCGTGATGGTAGCAATGTTAACCTGGACTTTGGCAGTCTATAATGATGGATGCCTCTTTTTAGAGGCGTCACTCCTTGAAGATGTCCTGGATACTACGGAGGCTAGTAATCATGATGGAATTGGCTAAGTTTATAACTCTCTGCAGCTTATTTTGATCCTGTCCAGTAGCACCTCTTCTCTCATACCAGATGGTGATGCATCCAGTTAGAATGCTCCCCATCATCCCTCTGTAGAAATTTGTGATAGTCTTTGGTAAAAGAAGATGAGAATGGGATTAAGGTGACTGGGTTGATATAGAGCTAGTGGGCTGAATGGCCTGATTCTCTACTGTATGACTCTAGGGAGCTTAGCTAATTTTAATAATTAAAAATATAGCTAATGTGAAATCTATGCCACGTTTGTGTTAACTATTGTACATCTCTTTTTTTTAAATCACCTGAAAAGATGCTGCAGAACTTTCTCATTAGAAAGATTATAACAAGAATGGGTCAGAATAAACTTGTATGGTCATTAGGTTGGCTAAGTTAGGGATGAATGAGGAATTGTTCAGAAGGCTTGAGATTTGCAGGAGGAACCAGGTAGGAACAGAAGTGAATGGTTTGTATGAAGGAGACTATGCAAGCTATGACTGATCTACCTTGTGGTACAGAATTGTGCTGAGAAAAAAAGGCAACCTGGTGTCTTAAATAATTATGGCATTTTTGGCTACTAAACCAAATGAAGTCCTGGATGTTGGTAAAGGGTGCCTTCTGTCTCAATTTGGCTGAAGCTTGAGGGACAAACTGAAGCCTGTGAAGAAAGATTTAATTTATGCTGCTGCAGTTAAGTTATTCATTGCACCTGTGCATACATGTACTTGGGCATATGATAATAAACTTAATTTGACTTTGAGTTTGACTTGATTTTGATTACATTGGAAGGCTGGATAAATGAGAACAGAATGAATAGAGCATCACCTGTGTTCAAGAAGCTTCAGATACCAGCAGAGGTAAACTATTCACCAGCTATTGCCTGCTGTTAGCTGTAGAGTTCTGTACTAGAGTTTTGGTGTTCCACACAGGCTACTAGTTGAGCTCCAGATTGTAGTACAGGTTAAAATGTCTGCCACCAGCCCCACCAGCTGATCTGCATAAGACCTAAGGACATGGCTGCAGAAAGGAATAAAGTTTTAACTAGGGAAACAAACTGAAAATTGACAAAATCTGACAAGCTGACAATGCTTAGATTAGAGCATTTGAAAAGGCAAATAATGTCAATATATTTCTGTGACATTTTGCAGATTTAATTGATTCAGAACAAACTACTGAACCTCAAAAATAAAATCTGCAGGTGCTGGAAGCAGCATCTGTGGAAAGCAAAGCATCTCAGGTCAAAGACCCTTTACCAGAACTGTCTGTTTGTCCCTCCTTCACAAAAGTTGTGAAGATGAGTTCTCTTTCTGTGGATGCTCCTAGACCTGCTGAGTGTTCACAGCTTTTTCTGTTTTTTAAAACAAGCTGTTAACTTGGACCTTGGAAATATCTGATTAATTATTTAACTGTGCTATGGAAATAGTTTATTGGGAAGTAAAATTTTTCCAGAAAAAAAGATGCAGTAGTAACTTCAATTGTATTCCCGATTTAATAAAAAAATAGGAATTTCTCCATCAACTGGGAAGTTTTCCAAAAGTTGGTTCTGAATGGAGAAAGTGCCGAAAGAATGATCATGAGACAGTATAACATGTGTGGATCAGAAGTCTCTCCCTGTGTAAATCACCATTCTTGGCATAGATTAACCAGCTAGTCTTCACTTGTTATTTGAAACAATAATTGTAGAAACGTATATAAATTAATGGCCAGTCTCCAACCACAATTAGCAAGAAATGTTATGCTAACTGATGTTATTTATATATTTATGTCGAGATACAGGCCAGAATGGACCTTTCCGGCTCATCAACCCACTTATTTAACCATAGCCTAATCACAGGGCAATTTACAATGATCAATTAACCTATTAATTGGTGTGCCTTTGGACTGTGGGAGGAAATCGGAGCATCTGGAGGAAACCCACGTGTTCATGGAGAGGATGTACAAACTCCTACAGATGGTGCTGGAATTGAACTCTGAACTCCGATGCCCTGAGCTGTAGAGTGCTGTGCCAACCTTGTGCAAACTAGGAGGCACACGGTTCAGAGGTAGCACATCTAATGACACCTGGCGGCAAGCATTCAGTATGAGAATACTTCATGGTTGAGGTGTAGTATTAATTTAAAAAAATTAAGATCATTAATAATTGTAAAATTGTAATCATAAGCATCATGGGAATGTTAACTAAGTAAGTTTGGGGTTAAATAATTGTGTAATTAAATGTGACAGGGTTTATGTTAATTGTGAAGAGGAGCCTATTTGTGATTTAGAAGGGTTGCAAACGTTGATGGTCATTAAGCTGAAGGAGATGCAGGAGTGTGAGCAAGATTTTATGCAATCAGACGTTTGTAGGAGATACCTGGTGGGTAAGATCTTGAAGGATCCATGTGGGGGAATTAATGGTAAACATCAGTGAAGCTACCAAGAGGTAGTGACCAGGGTTTTCACAAAAAGGCCACATGGAAATTTTGATTTCTGTAGGATTTTTGTCTGCTGGAGCCAATAAAATGAAACTGATTTTGTTAACTAGTATAAGTGGATATTGTTTACATAGCCTTGTCTGAAGATTAAAATGAAGAAAGATTCACAAGTGGTTAAGGACCACATGGAAAGGCAGAAAAGTTAGGAAAGACTATGTCACCTGTGTCCATAGAAAATGGCCATGATCAGCTTGATAACTATTGCTGGCTGTTAAGTATTGGATTAGATGTTTCATAAATCCTTGACTTTTCACAAAAACAGCTGGTTGGGGCTTACTTTGTCTTGACCAGGAAGTACTCTGGTCGTATGGCACAGTGCAGCAGGCCCAGGTTGAATGTGTTTCTGTTTGGAAGTTAGAGGTCACATGTTGAAACTCCAGGAAAATCAAGCAAAGCTGTAACTTCCGTCAGGTCACTGTGTGGAGGAAAAGGCAGAGATACCAAGAAGGTACTACACCTGAAAGAGAATAACTTGCACAGGAATTTTATAGGTTGATAAATACCTTGGGAGCTAAGGATGGCAAGCAGAATGAAATTTCCACCTCCCTAAGACTGCTGATGCCTCACCTCACCCATTGCTGAAAACTTAAACCTGGTCTCTGCTCTGTTGCATATTATGATTTACCAGTAAAAGTTATCCAGACAACTGGAATTCCTTCTAAGTCTTTCCACCCTTTTTATCCCTCTCTGTTTGACTACGTCCTACGTCATTTGTCCGAAAAAAAACTTTCTGAGTGGCTTGGAAATAATTTATTACCACTAATGCTTCCAATAAACACTTAAGGACACCTCTGCTCCATTAAGAGCACTACAGCCATGCAAGTTGCTGCATCTGTGTAACCTTTCTCTTTCCATTGAGAAAAAGTTTGAAATATGTTATAACATTGAGCCGCTGATAACAAGAACACAAGAATGTCTTCTCCAGGAAGATGCTATCATGCAGATCATGTGCAGAAAAACTACCAGCAACAATCAGCAGGCATTGCTGTTGTGAGCCTGTGTAACTACAGTGCCCTACCTATGGAAGTACATTCAGCAGATGAAAAACAGTGGCTGCATTGTGCAACAGGAATGTTTTCTGCATTGTGTGTGCAGCAAGCTATCTTAAGTATGTGTAATGATTTATCATGTGCCCTTGACATTTAATAGAGCCCCCGAGGAAGGCAATTTGTCCTTAAACCACAATGCATGACCTCATTACTACTTCAAGCAGAGAAGAGCTCAGATACTCTCTTCTGATTTCAGAAAAATGTTGCAACAGGTGAGTTGCTTCTTGAGTACAAAATAAAAGAAAGACCTGCATTGATTCAAAAAAGCCCTTCGCAAACTTGGGTACTCCCAAAGTCCTTTATGATATATCATCGTTTTTTGACATTAATGCTGAAAAGTATCCATTAAACCTTCTTGAAGCCTGGAATTAGCACACATCCCAGAAATCTGATGATCTTACATTTGAAATAACTTTAGCTTTTACTAAAGCATCATATCTCTTTTTTAATGGCATAATGGGTCCAATGGAATCAATTTGTTTGTTTATTTATTTATCCATCCATCTACTTATTTATTTACCCATTTATTTATTTACCTGTCATTTATTTATTTATTTATTTATTTAGTGATACAGTGGGGAATAGGACCTTTCGGCCCTTTGAATCATGCTGCCAGCTGTTCACGATTTAACTCTAGCCTAATCACAGGACAATTTACAATGGCCAGTTAACCTACTAATCGGTACATTTTTGAACTATGGTAAGAAACTGGAGCACCTGGAGGAATTCCATGTATTTTACGGGGAGGACGTTCAAACTCCTTGCAGCCGACGCTGGGATTAAACTCCGAATTCCGCCATCCTGAGCTGGAGCATTGCTACGCTACCACGTCATAGCAGTTAGTGCAACACCATTGCAGCTCGGGGTCTAGGAGTTCAGAGTTCAATCTGTAAGGAGTTTGTACAATATGGCCTCCCCATGGAATGCGTTGGCTTCCTCTGGGTGTTCCAGTTTCCTCCCTCAGTCCTGGGTGATCCAATTGCAAAATCTTTCCAGAAAATAACCATGTTCTATTTTATAAATATATCTATGTGTGTATACACTCACGTGCAGGACATTTTTCCAGTAAAGTAAATTTTATTATCAAAATACATGAGAGCCCTGCTGGCAGCTGATGAGGTAACATCTTTTTAAATTGTGCTCCTACCTTACCACTCTTTTTATTTCCTATCAGTTTTTTGAAACCTTAATATTGCTCTAATATGTCTTTGAGAAAGATGAAAGCCTCTGCGAAAGAAGACTCTCCAACTACTTTGGCATCAATTGGAGAATTCTTTAAAAAGCAAAGAACAGAACTCTCCAAGGAATTTCAACATCTTAATGCTAAGATGGACGCTATTCAACAAACTTTAATCGAACATGAAAAGCGAATTAAAGAGAATAAAGAAGCTTTGTCATTACTGGAAGCAAACTTAGAAGACATGAGTAAGCTTTGCAAAAAATTGTCATTGTCTAATCAAAAATTAACAAAGAAGATTACCAACCTGGAAAACCGAAGCAGAAAGTACAATCTATGTATTCTGGGTCTTGAAGAATCAATTGAAGGTGCCCACCCCACGGAGTTCTTTGCAAGCTTTTTGAAGCATCTATTCCCTGATTTATTGCCATCCGTGCCTAAGCTGGACCTTACCCATCAATCACTGCTCCCTAAACCAAAGGCAGGAGGGCGTCCCAGGTGGGTCATTTTATATTTTTGTGAATTTCACACTAAGGAGCTATTAATTCGATATACCTGTTGAGTTGGAATGATTGATTTCAAAGGGAAGATGATTAGATTCGTGGAAGATTATGCACCGGAGGTTATGGCTGAACATGTCAAGTATACAGAGGTCATGTCACTGCTTTATAAGAAAGGGTTTAAGCCCTCTCTTTGTTTCCCCGCACAGCTTAGAATTGTTCTGAAGAATGGTGAGTGGAAATGGCTGGGATCGGTTGAACACGCACAGAAGTTTTTGGAAGCAGAAGATTAATTGCGTTATATCTCTTACAAGAACAATTATCTTTTAAATGTTGGACAGTATAAGGTTTTAATAAACTTACATTTTGACCATTTATTTATCTTGTTTTTTGATATTTTCTTTAATATTTTTCACTATTTTATTCTTCTTTGTGAGGTTTATATATTATACCACAGGGTACCACAGGGCTCTGTATTGGGACCACAGCTCTTTACGATTTATGTCAATGATTTAGATGAGGGCATTGAAAACTATATCAGCAAGTTTGCTGACGATACTAAACTGGGTGGCAGTGTGACATGCGAAGAGGACGTTAGGAGAATACAGGGAGACTTGGATAGGCTGAGTGAGTGGGCAGATACTTGGCAGATGTCATTCAATGTGAATAAATGTGAAGTTATCCACTTTGGAAGCTGGAACAAGAGGGCAGAGTATTGTCTGAACGGTGTAGAGTTAGGTAAGGGAGAAATGCAAAGAGACCTAGGAGTCCTAGTTCACCAGTCAATGAAGGTGAATGAGCAAGTGCAACAGGCAGTGAAGAGGGCAAATGGAATGTTGGCCTTTGTTACAAGGGGAATTGAATACAAGAGCAAGGATGCTCTTTTGCATTTGTACAGGGCCCTGGTGAGACCACACCTGGAATATTGTGTACAGTTTTGGTCTCCAGGTTTAAGGAAGGACATTCTGGCAATTGAGGAAGTGCAGCGTAGATTCACTAGGTTGATTCCTGGGATGGCAGGGCTGTCTTACGCAGAGAGATTGGAGAGATTGGGCTTGTACACGCTGGAATTGAGGAAATTGAGAGGGGATCTGATTGAAACGTTTAAGATAATTAAAGGATTTGATAGGATTGAGGCAGGAAATATGTTCCAGATGTTGGGAGAGTCCAGTACCAGAGGGCATGGATTGAGAATAAGAGGTCAGTTATTTAAAACAGAGTTGAGGAAGAGCTTCTTCTCCCAGAGAGTTGTGGAGGTGTGGAATGCACTGCCTCGGAAGACGGTGGAGGCCAATTCTCTGGATGCTTTCAAGAAGGAGCTAGATAGATATCTGATGGATAGGGGAATCAAGGGATATGGGGACAAGGCAGGGACTGGGTATTGATAGTGAATGATCAGCCATGATCTCAGAATGGTGGTGCAGACTTGAGGGGCCGAATGGTCTACTTCTGCACCTATTGTCTATTGTATATATATTTTGAAATTGTTAAAATTATGTTTTGGTTCTTTGATCTAAGTTTGTTCCAGGTTTTGCCTGGATAGGAACATAACATACTTGGATGTTTTTGGAGTTTTGCCAGCAGGATTCCTTTCTTTATCAATCTTTTTATTAAGTTTCAAATAGATAAATATAACAATGATAGTGATACAAAGAGATCAGGATTACATTAATAACAGTTAACGTATACATAAACAGACTCTGAGTAAGCAGGATTCCATGAGGAGGGTTGTCTTTAGGGTTAGCATGCCAGCTGTCCTTTGGCCGGCTCTTTTGGCTTTGGGAGGGGAAGGGGGGGTGAGGTCTTTTTTTTCTTTTTTTCTGGAATCTGGGTTGGGCTAACATCTAAATTTTCTGTTTGAGTACCTTATTTTATGCTTTGTCTTTTGGATCTAATAATTTACGCTCAGATCTCTTAACTCTTCTATTAATTAGAATTTAAAATGTAGCAAAACATTAATTTACTTAGTTTTAATGTGAAAGGATTAAATCATCCTGTGAAACGGAATAAGATCTTTGCTTATATTAAAAAGTTAAGGGCCCACATTATTTTTCTACAAGAAACGCATGTATGTAGCTGTGATAATTCGTGTCTTTTTAATAGGTGGAGTCGTCTACAATTTCATTCTTCATTCATAGCAAAATCTCGAGGACTTTCGATTTTTATAGATAATAAAATTTATTTTATTCAACATAAAGTTGTCTCTGATCCTAATGGGTGATTTGTCATAATGTCGGGGAAACTAGACAATAAATTAATTGTATTTGCTAATGTGTATGCTTCCAATGTGGATGACCCAGGATTTTTTGAGCATTTCTTTTCATTCTTGCCAGATTTGAGTTTTTATTCTTTAGTGATGGGGGGAGATTTTAATTGTTGTCTAGACCCAGTATTAAATTGTTCTTCTCTTAAATTAGCTACATCTAATAAATCAGGCTTATTTATTCAATCCTTTCTAATGAAATGTGATATTGTTGATTTCTGGTGGGTTTTTTTCACACAGCAGAAAGAGAGTATTCATTCTTCTCTCATGTCCCATCATTCCCATATTGATTCTTTTTTATTGATAGTCAAATGATTCCATTAATTCGATCCATTGAACATAAAGAAATAACTGTGTCCACCCACTCTCCTGTATACCTATCTTTAAATCTTCCTGGTTTCACTCTTATAAACAGATCCTGGCATTTCAATTCAACTCTATTATTTGATAAGGACTTTCAAAAAAATTTCTGGAGAATCAAATTACTCTTTTTGTTTTGAAGAAAATGTGTTGGAAGAGACTTGTATTCTTCTCATTTGGGATGCTTTTAAGGCATATATTGGAGAACAAATTATCTCCTATACTGCATATTTTAAGGAAAAAGCTAATAAAGAGAGAACTGGTTTAGTTAATCAATTAAAACAATTAGACCAGAAATATGCTTTGGCACCAGACCCTGAACTATACAAAAGATATATTGAAATTAAAACTAAATATTCAGATTCAGATTCAGTTTATTGTCATTTAAAAATCACAAATGCAATGCAGTTAAAAAATGAGACAATATTCCCACAGAATGATATCAACAAAGCACATGACAAAATAGACTACACCAGAGAATCGTTTGGCAATCCCCAATCCAGACTCCGAAGAGGCTGCTGCATATTAATATCGCACTACCATCTTAGCATGTTCCCCGGAAAGGGGCTCCAAAGCCACTAGACAAAACAAAAACAAAAACTAAAGCTATAAGACCTGCACAAAACCACATAGTTACAGCAGTGCAAACAATGCCATAATTTAATTAAAAAAACAGACCATGGGCATGGTTAAAATAATCCAAAGATGTTAAAAGACTATAAGTTCGAAAGAAACCACCACACAGTTTCCACAAGTCCTCAGGGTCCTGATAGACTTGTCATCCCATGCCAATGGCAGAAGGGAATACCCCCGACCTGACCGCAGCGGAGTCTGAGTTCGTCGAACCTCCGAGCCTCCAACCATCCCCTTCGGCACAGCTTCTCCAAGCACCATCCTCTGCCGAGCGTATTAAGACGACCCCACCAATGGCCACCGGCAATGCGACCCCAAGGACTGGGGGCCTGTTCTTCTCTGCAGAGACTTGCACCTCACAGCAGCAGCAACAATGAAGAAGGCCTTCCTGGAGATTTCCAGATGTTCCTCCATGCTCCGACGTCCATTTTTCATTAGATTAGGATTGTGTACAGCACCCTGTTGAACAAATAACATATCAGCTCCAGAGTGGCTGCAGCAAGCTGCATTGCACCACCATCTTGAATTTCTTATAACATATTCAATTGAAAGCCAACTTTTAAAAGATAGAAGCCAATTCTATATACATGGAGAAAAAAAACGGTAAAATATTGGCTAATCAATTGAAGACTTTTACAGCTAAACGGCAAATTCAAGAAATTTGTAAAACCAATGGTGATATGACAACTGACCATTTTGAAATAAATGACACTTATAGAGAATTTTATTCTAAATTGTATAATTCTGATTCTGTTAAAGTTAATACTGCAACGAACAATTTTTTAGACCAATTAAATATTCCCAAACTTTTGGTTGATAGTCGAAAGCAGTTGGATCAGCCTATTTCTCAGGAGGAAATCACTGAGGCTATATATTCTTTGCATTCTGGAAATTTCCAGGACTTGACAGATTCTCTTGAAAATTTTACAAGGCTTTTTCGTTATTGCTTATACCTTATTTATGTTCTACCTTTACTGAATCCTTCAAGGTCGGTAGGTTGCCAGTCTTTTTATGAAGCTTCCACTTCTTAAAAAGAATAACAATCCCACTGAATGCTCTTCATATAGACCAATCTCTACTCAATGTTGATGCTAAGATCTTATCTAAAGTTTTGGCCCATAGACTCAAAAATATTATACCTTCTATAATATCTGATGATCAGACAGGATTTATTAAAAATCGATATTCCCATTTTAATATCTGGTGACTGTTAAATGTTATCCATTCTCCATCCAAGGAAATATCAGAATGTGTGATTTCTCTAGACGCGGAGAAGGCTTTTGATCGAGTTGAATGGTATTACCTATTTAAAACCTTAGAAAAATATAATTTGGGGCCCAATTTTATCCATTGGATTAAATTACTTTATTTATCTTCCTCTGCTAGGGTCCTTACTAATTTTCAGATTTCTAAACCAGTTAAACTCCAATGTAGAACCAGACAAGGATGTCCGCTCAGTCCATTGCTTTTTGATTTGTTTTAGAACCTCTAGCAATTGCCTTTTGAGAGTCTAAAGATATCACCAGTATCTTAAGGAAAGGTACTATTCATAAAGACTCGCTTTATGCTGATGACCTATTGCTTTTCGTATCTGATGTTACAACTTCTGTACCCTCTATGTTTCATTTACTGACTAATTTTAGTCAGTTTCAGGATATGAATTGAATTTACATAAGAGTGTATTGTTTTCTTTGAACAATTTGATTAAAACTGATATTGTCCTTCCTTTTAAAATTGTAAGAAAACAATTTACATACTTGGGCATAACAATCACTAAGAATTACAAAGATCTATTCAAAGAAAATTTACTAACCTTAATCAATTATGTGAAAAAGACACTTTCTAATTGGTCGTCTCTCTCCTTATCATTGATTGGTCGAATTAATTCTATTAAAATGAATATTTTACCTAAATTTATATACCTCTTTCAAGCTGTACCTGTTTTTATTCCTAAGTCTTTTTTTGATTCTCTAGATTTGATCCTTTCTTTCTATATATGGAAGAACAGAAAACCCCGATTAAATAAAGCCCACCTTTAAGAAAGCAAAAAGAATTTTTCAATATCTACAGATTAGGTATACAGATTAGGAGTTTCTAGGTGTTCTTGTACATCAGTCAATGAAAGCAAGCATGCAGGTACAGCAGGCAGTGAAGAAAGCTAATGGCATGCTGGCTTTTATAACAAAAGGATTTCAGTATAGGAGTAAAGAGGTCCTTCTGCAGCTGTATAGGGCCCTGGTGAAACCCCACCTGGAATATTGTGTGCAGTTTTGGTCTCCAAATTTGAGGAAGGACATTCTTGCTATTGAGGGAGTGCAGTGTAGGTTCACAAGGTTAATTCCCGGAATGGCGGGACTGTCATATGTTGAAAGATTGGAGTGACTGGGCTTGTATACACTGGAATTTAGAAGGATGGGAGATGATCTGGTTGAAACATATAAGATTATTAAGGGATTGGACATTGGAGGCAGGAAGCATGTTCCTGCTGATGGGCGAGTTCAGAACTAGAGGTCACAGTTTAAGAATAAGGGGTAGACCATTTAGAACAGAGATGCTGAATGCTCTGCCGCAGAAGACAGTGGAGGCCAAGTCTCTGGATGCTTTCAAGAGAGAATTAGATAGAGCTCTTATAGATAGTGGGGTCAAAAGATATGGGAAGAGGGCAGGAACGGGGTACTGATCATGTATGATCAGCCATGATCACAGTGAATGGCGGTGCTGGCTAGAAGGGCTGAATGGCCTACTCCTACACCTACTGTCTATTGTCTATTGTCAGTTAGAAATTTTTTAAGATCTAAACTACATACATTTCCTTCTAGCCTGGATTAGAACATAATAGATATAATTTTTAACTCAAAACCTTTTGAAAATGGCTCAATATCATATACTTATGGTTTGTTGTCTGGATTGAGAATGGCTCCTTTAGATAAAATTTAAAAAGATTGGGAAAATAATGTACAGACTTCATTATCTGATGAGACCTGGAGGGCTGTTTTCAAAATGTTTAATTCTTCATTATTATGTGCTTGTCATTCCTTTCTACAACTTAAAGAAATACATAGGCCTCATATGTCTAAAGACAAGCTCTCTCGTTATATTGCAGATATATCTCCTTACTGTGACAGATGTAATAATGGAGAGGCTTCATTAATTCATATGTTTTGGTCATGTTTGAGCCTTGAAAACTATTGGAAAGATGTATTCCAAACTTTTTCTGTACTTTTTAAAGTTAGTTTTAAGTCCAATCTTTTGACTGCCTTATTTGGTATTGTTGAGGAAAGAGTTACAATTTTGGAGCCTTCTCATTTGCGGGTACTGGCTTTTGTTTCTCTTACGGCTAGGAAGGCGATATTGCCTAAATGGAAGAGGGTTGCGCCCCCCCCCCCACAAATGCTCAATGGTTATGTGATGTTATGTCATGTTTAAATCTAGAGAAGATTCATTGTTCGATTTCTGATTCTAACCAAGATTTTCAAATGTTATGGGGACCCTTTCTGAACTATTTTAAAAATCTTTGAATTGTTATTAAAATACAGATCTGGGCTATTATTATAAAGCACTATATGGTAAAGTACTCTCCTTGTTTTCTCTTGTTTATTTTTACCAACCAGCTTTGTCTTGGTAGGGGTATAGATTTGCTTAATAATGTTTAATAATAATAATTATAATCTTAATAATTAAGATTTTCTTATTAATAACCATACTATTGTATTTCATCATTCAATTTATTTTATTTAGTTGATCATCATTATGGGATACTGTGATTGTATCAGTGTGATTTATATACAGTGCATTTTGTGCTATTTTATTTTGACTTATAAGTATCCTTATGAATTCTGTATTTGTGTATATGAAACTTAATAAAATATTGGAAAAAGAAAGAAAATATATGTATGTTGCCATATCTTTACTTGTGGGCAGAGTCAATAGAATATGCCATTACAGAATCAATGAAAAATGCCCAAATAGTGCATTCAACCAGAGTACAGAAGACAGCAAACCGTTGAAAATATAAAAAGAAGAAATAAATAAGCAACAAATATCAAGAACACAAGATGAAGAGCCCTTGAAAATAAGTCCATTGGTTGTGGGAACTTTTCAATGATGAGACAAGTGAAGTTCAGTAATGTTATCACCTCTTGTTCAAGAGCCTGATGTTTGAGGAGTAGTAACAGTTCCTGAACCTGGTGGTGTGAGTCCTGAGGGTCTTGTACCTTCTTTCTGATGGTCGCAGTGAGAAAGAGCATGTTCTGAGGCTGCCAGATGATAGACACTGCTTTCCTGCAACAGCATTTTATAGATGTGCTCAATGATGTGGCAGGCTTTACCCATGATGGACTGGGCTGAATCCATTACTTTTTGTTGGATTTTCTGTTCAAAGGCATTGGTGTTTCTATACTAGGCCATGATACAGCCAGTCAATATATTACACATCTCCACCACACATCTATAGAAGTTCGTCAAAGGTTTGGCTGTCATGCTAAATCTTTGCAAACTCCTAAGGAAGTAGAGACACAACTGTACTTACTTCATAATTGCACTTATATGCCGGTCCAGGATGGGTCTTCCGAAATAATAAAAACATTGGACCTGTTGCTCCGTTAGGCAAACTGGAGCAGATTTAAATTGTATCTCAGGCAGGAGTTGATATGTATGAGAATAATTTGAAACAAAATATAAAATGGAGGAAACACCTACTGAACAGTTTGCATTAATTTTTCAGATCAAGGACCTTTTATAGAATTTGAAATGTGAAGAGTCAAATGTGTTTTATGTTGCAGAGTAGAAAATCAGTGTGGAGAATCAAGGGAATGTCTCTGATAGGATACAGATGAATGCTGTCATATACAATGATGTTAAAAACCAGCATTTAAAGACAAAACAGACTGAAGCAGAAAGATGAAAACACAGAAAAAAAGGATCTTTGCCTGCAGCTATTGGATTCAAAATCCCAAGTGGGACAACATACTCAGGGAAAAGTAGAGGTATTGCAAAAGCTTAGGCAATGTATATTGTTGGAATGGGAGTTGGATGAAGTATTAAGATGACAGACAACTGGAAATTCAGGGTCATCCTTGTGGGCTGAATTGAGGTGTTCTGAAAAATTGTCATTCAAAATGCATTTGTTTTGTCCATAGTGAACAGTACTTTGGAAGAAATGTATCTGGATCACTGTTTCACTTGGAAGGGCTTCTTGAGTCACTAATACTGAAGGGAAGAGAATAAAGCACAGTCTCATCTTTCTCAGTGAGTACTTTGAGAAGTAAACTGGTTGGTGGGGATAGAAGAGTAGACCGAGGAGTCATAGGGGGAAAGATCCCCTTGAAGCTTTGAAAGGCAACTGAAGGAAGATGTGGAAGATGGTTCTGGTGACTGAATCCTGTTTGAAGTTGGAAAACTATGGAGGATGATCCACTGAATGAAGAGGGTGGGGAGTGGAAACAAAGGAGAATCCCATCCTTTTTCTGGCTGGAAAGAGAGGTGCTAAGAGTAGATGTGTGTTAATAAAGGAAACACAGTAGAAAACCATGTTAATTACAGTAGAGAGGAAACAACGGTTCAGGATAAAGGACGCTTAAAGGCATTGGTCTGCAGAGTCTTGTTATCTGAGTAGACAGAATGGGAAAGGAAAAACTGGAAACTGAATGGAGTTTTCAGAGGAAGCAGAGTGAAAGGAGGTCTTAATTTTTCCATTGACTATAATTTTACACCTATCATGTTCTAAACAGCTGTGACATTCACCGTATTGGACCAAGACCCTTCATCAGGACTGAAAAAAATTGAGGTCAGTGTAAGAAGGTGGGGGAGGGGAGGAAGAAATACAAAATGGTAGGAGATAGGTGAAACCAGGAGGGGGTAGGGGAGAAGCATAGGGAGCGATCATTGTGGCAAGTGGGGGAAAGGGAAAGGTGTGTCATTCCAGAACTACTGAGATGTCCTCTTTCTTCAAAGAAAGGGCAGTCCCTTCCTCCACCATCAACAATGCCCTCACTCCATCCTTCTTCCACCCCACCAGGGATAGGGTTCCTTGACCTCAGCTACCACCCCACCAGCCTTCGCGTTCTGCACATAATTCTCCGAAACATCTCCAATAGAATCCCACTAGCAAGCACGTCCTTTCCCCCTCCCCCACTTTCCATTTCCGCAGGGATTGCTCCTATGTGTCTCCTTTCTCCATCCGTCCCTCCCCACTGATCACCATCCTGGCACTGATCCTTGCAAGCAGAACAAGTGCCATACCTGCCCCTACACCTCCTCCCTCACTACCTACCATTCAGGGCCCTAATCTGTCTTTCCAGGTGAGATGACACTTCACCTGTGTGTCTGTTGGGGTCATCTACCACATCCGGTGCTCCCGGTGGCCTCCTGTACATCAATGAGACCTGACATAGATTGGGAGACTGCTTCGCTGGCACCTACACTCCATCCGCTAGAAAACTTAGGGTCACCCAGTGGCCACCCATTTCAATTCTACTTCCTAATCCCATTCTGACATATTAGTCCAGAGCTTCCTCTGCCACGATGGGGCCACATTCAGGTTGGAGGAGCAGCATCTTATATTTCATCTGTGTAATCTCCAAACTGATGGCATGAACATTGATTTCTCAAATTTCTGGTAATTTCCCCACAAACCCCCCCCCCCAATCCTCTTTCATGATAACCCATTCCCATTTCTCTCTCTCACCTTATCTCCTTACCTTCCCATTGCCTCCCTCTGGTGCTCCTCCCCTTCCCTTTCTTCTATGGTCTTCTACCCTCTTCTGTCAGATTCCCACTTCTCCAGCCCATTATCTCTTTCACCAATCAACTTCCCAGCTCTTTACTTCACCCCTCTCTCTCCTTAATACACCTATCACCTACCACCTTGTACTTTTTCCCCACCCTCTTTCTCTGAATTTTTCATCATATTTTCCCGTCCTGATGAAGGATTTCAGGTCAAAATTTTGCGTGACATAGATGCCGCCTAGCCTGCTGAGTTCCTACAGCATTTTGTGTGTTGTACTGGAAATATAACATTTCGTTAGGTGGCAGGCAAATAAAACTAGATGTGCAATTAATTGTTGTGGTTTTTGCACATTTTGGGGAACATTTCATCGATTAATCAGAATTTAGTGTCTCTCCACCTCTTTGTAGCTGCACATTCTCTTCTCTGAGAAGGACAGTTGTGATAGAATTCTTAACTCCAAACCAGGTGATTGATTGTTAAAGTCTCATTTCAGAGGTTTGAATTCTGATGAACTCTGCTGTGTCAGTACCTTACGATGGGAAGATGCTATATATATTCCGAGTGACTTGTTACATTGAGGCAGCGAATTTCTCTCAGGTGCTCTGGCCGACAGTTATCTCTCAAACAGCTTAGATGAGAGGAAAGTCTTGTTGCATTGTATCTTGTTTCCAGTGGAGAAGCCAAACCAGCACCAAGAATGCACCTAACTCCAGATAAAAACACTGCTAACGAGCTCCAGTGCTACAAAGGCAATTCTGTGACATACACACATGCAAATTTAGCATGTTTACTATTCCAACATACCTTAAAACACCAAAAAGTTTTCAAAAGAACTTTTAAAATCAGACAACAATCTGCCTGTTTCCTTCTCTCAGTCTCTGCATACTGGCTGTCAGTTAGACTAACAAAATCTATGCAGAAGTAGCAGACTTAGCTTCACTAATCCTGGATTCATCCCCAAACCATTTGAAAATGTGAATGCTCAAATAACAGAAAATAGGAGCAGGAATTGTTCAGTGTAAGGAGCCACCTCCATCATTCAACATGATCAGGGCTGATCCTTTATCTCAATACCACATTCCTCCTCTCTCCCCATGCCCCTTGAAGACATTTGCATCTAGAAATTTATCTGTGTCCTTCTTAAAAATATTCAGTGAAATTCCCTTTATAGAGAATTTCACACTTTAAGGAGCTTCTAGAATTTCTCTTCACCTCAGTCCAAAATCTCTTGACCTGGAACCTAGGACTGATCCTTTGTTCTGGTCTCCCCAGCTAGGAGTACCATTGTCCCCATATCCAATCTGCTGGCCTTGTAAGAAACAATTGGATTACAATTACAATATGATTCTCTCAAATTCTAGTTGACTTAATCTCTTCTTCTACAAGAGACCCAGCATTCTGCAATCGCTCTGGCCAACTTTTGCTTCGCTCCCTTTATAGCAATGGTATACTTTCCTAGGAAATGGAACCAAAAATAAACAGAGAGCTGCCAACACCTGAGTGCCATTGCAGCAAGAGACCTTTGCTCCAGAACAGAAAACCTCTTCCTGCCATTTATCATCTTAATTCATATTTACTTTCAGTGCTTAGTTTTCATGTGCAATGAAGTCCCTTTGTACATTGGCATTTTCCAATCTAACATCACCCAAATAATACCCATATTTATGTCTTTCCTGTCAAAGTGGATAGCCTCACTGCATCTGCAATGTTCTTACCCACTCACTCGATCAATGCCATAGAGCCTTCTTGCATCCTCCTCATAATTCGCAATGTTATTCTGTATGTTATTGCCAAGAAACCATTATACTCAGATCCTCATCTAACTCACAGCTATATATAATAAATAGCCTAAGCACTATTCCCATGCTTACTGTCCCCCTCTTCCCCAAAGACTGATTTGTTCCTAACACGTCCCTGCCTGACAACCAAGTTTCACTCTAAGCCAATATGATATTCTTAATACCAAATACTTTAATTTTCTGCGGCAACTATTTGCATGGGCATTATCAATAGCTTTCTAAAACTCTAAATCTCTCTTATCTATTCAGCTAGTTACATCTTCAAACAAAAAACTGCAGGTTTGTTGGACACTAATCCCTTTTAAAAAGGTTGACCATTTCCTTTTAGTCCTGGTATCTAATCCTTCATAATAGTTGGCTATCTTCTCTATTACTGATGACTATTTTACAGTTTCCTGTCTTTGCTGTCTTTCCTTTTTTAAGTGATTGTGTTACATTCCCCATTCTCTATCTGTAAGAACTATTCCATGATCTATAGAATAGAAATTGTTGTTTCCTTTCACCAATTGACCCATTGAGTTCTTCCAACAGTTTATTTTGCAGCATTTTCAGTCTCCTGTGTCTTCTTAATAAACCCAGAAAACTTCCCATTAAGACATTTCTGTTTGACAATGCTCAAAGCATTAAACAGATCACCTTCCTCTGAGACAGCAAGAGACTAATTCACTGATGTAGACGAGAGAAGGAACTGACTCTCACCAAATAAACAAGATTGATATAAAAGTGGGATTGTCTTAAACCAAATTGCTGTGGGTGTGTTTCTTTTGCTTAGTAGAATAAGGAGGGTTCTGGGCAAACTTGTAACGAAGTGATGGACAGGATTCATCCCTAATACACAAGGACAGATGATTCAGAGTGATCACTGTTTCAGATCACTCAGACATGGAGTGCACTGTGAGTAATATTTCAAGGCAAAGAGAAATGGTGCAGAGTAGAACACATACAGTATCATATGCACTATAACAAGCATTGAGTTAACTCACTCTCTGAGTTTTGACTTGTGTTACTCCATTCAAATGGGTTCAGGTTGAACTCAAGAGAATATATGTTGGAGCAACTACATGCATGGGGTTGTATTTGCAATGAATTCCATTGACTGTAAAGCATTTTGTGGTATCCTGTTGCACACATAAATGTCTACCACCCTATGCTTTCATGTCTACCCGCATTAATGTGGCATAATTTCAGTGTGGCCTTTGCCTCCAAATCTGCAAACATTTGTTACAGGATGCACAGGGGTAGCAGGGGCACCATTTACTACACCTTTTCCTATAGGGTTTCCAATACAGATTCTCTCAGCCAGCACCACCGTCATGCAAATCATTTGTTTCCACTTGTTCTCCATCACATCACAGACAATTCCTTTGTTCTCTCTACCACTTTGCAACTTAACAGATTTGATTTCTAACCTTTTCTAATTATTATGAAAATCTACTCTCTTGAGCTGTTAATTCTCTTTCTATTCCCACAGATGCTGCCTGACCTTCTGAGTAGTTCCAACATTTTCTGTGTTTATTTCACCCTTTATAGTTCCTGTGGCTCATCACACAGCTTTAGACCACCTGGACAACACAAACACCTACGTCAGGATGCTGTTCATTAACAATAGCTCAGCATTTAATACCATCATTCTGACAATCATGATTGAGAAATTGTAGAACTTGGGACTCTGTACCTCTCTCTGCAATTGGATCTTGGAAACTTCCTAACCGGAAGACCACAATCTGTGCAGATTGGTGATAATATCTCCTCCTTGCTGACTACCAACACTGGCACACCTCAGGGGTGTGTGCTTAGCCCACTGTTCTGCTCTCTCTATACCCATGACTGTGTGGCTAGGCATAGCTCAATTACCATCTATAAATTTGCTGATGATACAACCATTATTGATAGAATCTCAGGTGGTGACGAGAGGGCGTAAAGGAGTGAGATATGCCAACTAGTGGAGTGGTGTCACAGCAACAACATGGCACTCAACATCAATAAGATGAAAGAGCTGATTGTGGATCTCAGGAAGGGTAAGATGAAGGAACACATACCAATCCTCATAGAGGGATCAGAAATGGAGAGAGTGAGCAGTTTCAAGTTCCTGGGTGTCAAGATCACTGACAATAACCTGGTTCCAACATATCAGTGCAGTTATAAAGAAGGCAAGACAGCGGCTGTACTTCATTAAGAGTTTGAAGAGATTTGGTACATTAACAAATACACTCAAAAACTTCTATAGATGTACTGTGGAGAGCATTCTATCAGGCTGCTTCTCTGTCTGGTATGGGGTGGGTGGGGGTGGGCTACTGCACAGGACCAAAAGAAGCTATAGAGGGTTGTAAATTTGGTCAGCTCCATCTTGAGTACCAGGCTACAAAGTACCCAGGACATCTTCAAGGAGCGGTGTCTCAGAAAGGCAGTGTCCATTATTAAGGACCTCCAGCACCCAGGGCATGCCTTTTTCTCACTGTTACCATCAGGTAGGAGGTACAGAAGCCTGAAGGCACACACTCAGTGATTCAAGAGCAGCTTCTTCCCTTCTGCCATGCAATTCCTAAATGGACATTGAAACCTTGGGCACTACCTCACATTTACACCTCGTAATTGGGTGTCTGACCAGCAGAGAAAGAAGAATCCATTGGAGTCTGGTGGTACCAAACTAAAGGTGTTTATTAGTAAACTACACAATACAATATCAAAAATGCAAATATACATATAAAACAAGTTAACAGTAATAAACCTAAAAGTGTAATAATAATAATAATAATAATAATCAATAATAAACAAGCTCTATCGATGTCTAGGGGTAAATGAATTGTCATAGGAAAGTATAGAGTTCAGTTCATAAATGCTGAAGTAGTTATGGTTGTTGTATTGAAAGCGTTGGAGAGAGAGAGAGAGAACTAGTGAGAAGTAACAGCTACAGCAGCGCCAGGCAAACCTTTCATGGCTTTCTTAATCTGTTGTGTTGTTGTGGTCATTCAGTTATGACCCCTCTGGTCTTCAGCTAGACCATTCTTCTGTGGTGGACTCGTCACTCTGGCATGAGTGGACACACACACAAGTCCCCACCGGCCCTGCTGTAACACTGCGAGCTTTACTGACGGATCTCCTGATTCGGTCTCCGAAGCCCCCACCTTTCTGTGACTTCCCTACACTCAGTCAGTGTCCACTGGTGTGTCTTATGAGCCAAGTTCAAAATTCCGTTCCTTGACAACAGTAAATCTGCTTTGTCTCCCTTACTTTCCTTAGTTCCACTATCCTTTCCTATCCTATGTTATTTCTGTTTTTTGCATGATTTTTAATCTATTTAATATATGTATACTGTATTTAATTTTTTATCATTATTATTATTATTATTATATTTTGTTTTTCTCCTTCTATATTATGTATTGCATTCAACTGCTGCTGCTAAATTAACAAATTTCATGGCACATGCCGGTGGTAATAAACCCGATTCTGATTCTGATTCTTATACTTAGTGATCTTAAATTCTCTCAGTCTCTGGAGGTGATACAGCAGACCAAATAAGAGGCTTTCTCTTGTACCTTCATTGTTTATTACTCAAAAGAAGCTGCCAACATTTCCCACTTGTTTATTTCCTAAATGTTTATATTATTGATACCATTTACTTTCACAATCAATAATGTGGCGTCTATATCTGGCAGAAATGATCATCAAAGAAGGCATAAAAATATTGATTTCTTTTTTTCTGCTTCCTATCTCAGTGTAGTCTTTAATTGTAATCAATGGCAATAGGAAATTACAGCCTCATCAGTCCCTAATCAATTTAAGGCTCAAAGATTGCCATTTGTTACAATTAAAGACTACACTGAGATAGGAACAGAAAAAAGAAATGAATTTTTTTTAATCTAAAGTATCTACCTCTCCATCTCCCTCACTGGACCGATGAGCACTGAGCTGAACTGAATATGGACTCCTTCAATTTTGTGTTTTATTTTCTGTGTTTTCATTCATTCTTTCTTGTTGCACTTAGCAACATTTTTTTTTGCACTTGGGAAGTTGATGCTCTTGTGGCCGTTTGTGCAATTTGTTTTTTTTTGCTTGGGATGGGGTTGATGTCCTTGTGGCCATTTGCTCAATTTGTTGTTTTTTTGCATGGGGGGGGTTGATGTTTTCCCTTTGAATGGTTCCATGGTTTCCTTTTGTGGCTGTCTGTGAAAAAGATGAATCTCAGGGTTGTATACTGCATATATACTTTGATAATAAATGTACTTGAATCCTCTGAATCTGCAGAGCTTTGTGTCTCTGCTCATGATATGTGTAGTGTTTTGTTGTGGTCATGGTGTAATGAGTTCCATTATTCTGTGGTGTTTGTTGGCATTGTGCCACCCACTATGATTTGCCCTCATTATATTATTAACATTCACTTTGATCAAACATTCAACAGCTAATGGGTCTTTTTTACAGGCTTGTCAACTGTGTTTTAACTACTTCCTTATTGTAATGTTGTAGAATTCTTTAGCAATTACATTTCAACGTTGTGTTTTCTTTAGGATTGTACATTGCTCAGTGAGATAACAATGTCCTGACTTGAGGAGACGGATACATAATAGTGATCAGGGAATGAATGTAGGGCTGAGATAAAAATATTAGTTGTACTCTTGATTTTTGGTGGTGCAGACTTGAGGGTTTTTATTTCTTATATTATTATCTAAACATATCCAGTATCATTTTGTCTGATTGGGAGACTCGGGCACTTTACAGGAAGTACAAGTGAGATCAGATGGCAGATCAAGATGACAAACTTGGAACCTCTGCACAGAGCCAATGATCTAGAAAGAAAAAAAAAATGCCTGAGCCATGAGAGGAGATATGGGGATAGATGATCACAAGGTTTATCAAATAGTTAGTTTTGAGGTATATCTGGAAGGAGGGAAAGGCAGAGAGACACAAGGAGGGAATTCCAGAACCTAGGAATTAATATTAAAGCCATTTAAAACTAAAACCATAGAGACTAGCTTCCATCTAAATTTCTTTATTTTTTTTCTCTTTCCTTCTTTGTGGTGTATGAAATGGTGCATTTGTATTGATGACACAAGGTATGAAAATGAATTTATATTGTGAAGTACAATTGAAATTAAATACAATGATTTTGTCAGCTAGCTTTATGAAGAAGTTCACAGCAGATGCCTTTGTATTTTCATTCTTAACTTGATGGTGGATAGAAAATCTGTAGCCTGTTCTGTTCTTAAGACAAAGAAGCATCAATTAATTCAGAAAATGTTGACTCATTCAGAAATTTACCCAAGCAATTCCTGATACACAAAAGCACAGAAAGACATTTCAAGTGAGATGAAAATAGAGATAGTTGTTTGTAACACTAATCCATCAGATTGACTGTTTGTGATGAATTAGCTTTGCTTGTTCTTTATTTAGTGTTCCAAAAACTGGAATTTGCCCCAAAGTTTGCTAGATATCAATCTGCAAGTACTTATCCTTTCCACCAAGTTACAATTTGTCTCTATTTTATTTTCTTCCCACCTTCAAAAGAAGTTCTAAATTACATTTTTTGTGTAAGTGAAAATGGAATACTAAATCTTTTCTGAAAATGGTTAGCACATCTGTTACCACTTCTAGTCTAATCTAAAGCAATATTACACCCACCCAAGGTTGTGAGATCATCATTGTAATCGAGAACAATCTCACAAGGAACTGAAAATAGAATTAACAAATAGAATATAGAATAGGGCATATCTATAGTGCCGGATAATATGTGGGAAGAAGCCATAATTGTAACAAATGAGTAAATATGACATGAAACTTCAAGATTTATGTTTATTTATCACATATATATCAAAACTTTTATATATATATATAATATATTTATATAGGCATCCGTTAATCTCATGAGACCATGGATTTGCTCCTAGGAAGATTTCCAGGGGGCAGGCCGGGGCAGGGTTGTATGGGAGACCGACCTAAGCTGCAGGCCTTCCCCTCTCCACACCACTGATGTTGTCCAAGGGAAGGGCACTAGGACCCAAGCAGCTTGGCACCGGTGTCTTCGCAGAGCAATGTGTTGTTAAGTGCCTTGCTCAAAGACACAACACACTGCCTCAGCTGAGGCTCGAACCAGTGACCTTCAGATCACTAGACCGATGCCTTATCCACTAGGCCATGCACCAACACCAAAACTTTTTATTTGCATTAACAACCAATGCACCCAAGCATATGCTGGGCCAGCCTGCAAGTGTCACCACACATTCTGATGGCGACATCGCATATCCACAATGCTTGGCAAAACAACTGAGTGACAAAACAACCACAGCAGTGCAAACCACATTTCCCTCCTACCCACACACTGCTCTAACCCCCAGACAGGCCGTCTTCTTCGGCCTCCAGCCTCCAGTGGACTTAGATCCAGAGGCAGACTTGTAGACATTGGGCCTTCAACTACTCCAGTGGACTCACAGAGATTCACAGACCTGGGGCTCTGGCCAACGGACCTCGACTTCTGGACTTCCAATTTGACCCTCGGGCCTGGATCCTTGCCATCGGCCCCAGGACCCACTAATCTCTGAATAGTAGGCCACAAACTCTGGGCTCACCGACGACAGCATCCCAAACACTAGGTCTTGAACTCTAGTCTCATCAATTCGTTATCCCAGAGTGGTTGTCCTTCAGTGAGATGATATCACCTCAAGCTCTACATTGTTCATACACCCAGGTCTCAGTCATTGAGCCTGTCCGATAATAAAGTTGTTACATCAAGTAGGCACTTGTCATTGCCAATTGCATATGTAATAATGCAAACATAATAGGTTAACAACCTGGATAATTAAAGGGACCACTGTCTTGGTTCTCATTTACTGGGTCAAGTATGTGATTAGCAATTATTATTCCACTATTAATATGGTATTTAAATCTGTGATGATTATTAACATGCAGACACCCGAATTTCAAGGTATGCATTGGGAGTTATTGCCATTTCTACAAAGCTAACAGAGAAGTGACATAAGTATTCCAACAACAGATTGATTCACATCCTGATCACAAGCAGCTAGATGAATTACAATTAAATAATGCAAAGGATCATTAGATACATTTTGTCATCTCAGAAGGACAACTGGAGTTAGTGATCATTCTCTGTTTAGAGACATAACAACAAATTGGTGTAGATTAGAAGAGCAGCATACATTAACATCATGCTTGTAACTGACAACAATTTTGGGATGTCCACACTTTGGTAGTTGGAATGGGAATCAAAATATGATTGTGAGTAATTCATTGTACATCCACAATTTACCCTATGCTAGTCAAGGAACTTTAAAATGCATTGAAATATCAAGAACAGGCTTTAATGAGTATTAATCTGTGATTGATTAAGGCTTGGCAAAATAATCTTGAAAACTAATTGTTTGTTTTGTAACAGCAAATTATTTTGAACTAAAAAGACTTTTAAACAAAAATCTTTCATAGGTTATTTACTATTTTTGATTTCCTACTTTAATCATAGTCATATATATTTATATGTCTAATTTTAAAAGTGACATTATAGTTGTACCTTTCACTTCCTGGTTTGCTGTCTTTGAGAACAATGTTACATGCCCAGTCGATTCATCCTGGCCCCAACGTACTGATGCAATTCCAAGGAAGGCACGAGAATGGTTATATTTCATTAGGAGTTTGAGGAGATTTGGTATGTCACCAAAGACACTCACAAATTTCTACAGATGTACTGTGGAGAGCATTCGAACTGGCTGCATTATCATCTGCTATGTGAGGGGGCATCATACGCAGGATTGAAATAAGCTGCAGAGAGTTGTAAACTCAGTCACCTCTATAATGGGCACTAAACTCCGCAGTATCCAGGACATTTTCAAGGAGAGAAATCTCGAAATGTGGCATCCATCACTAAGGACCCCCATCACCCAGGCCATGCCCTGTTCCCATTGCTACTATCAGGGAGGAAGTACTGGAGCCTGAAGGCACACACTCAGTGATTCAGGACAGCTTCTTCCACTCACCATCCTATTTCTGAAAGGACAGTGAGCCCATGAATGCAACCGCAAGATACTTAATTTTTTTTTGCACTACTTGTTCAATTTAACTAGTATACACATACTTACTATAATTCATATTTTTTTACTATGTTATTATGTATTGCATTGTACTGCTAACGCTGATTTTGATATCACATCTGCTGGATACAGGGATCCCTTTGAACAACAGTTGGCTTTCTAAAAGAAGAAAATCTCACCACCAAGATTGCAAGATTTTTATTGGTGGGTCTGTAATCTTTAAGTTCTGTTTCATAATGAAATTCTGTCATTATTACTCAGAGGACATTTTATCATTTTATACAAGAAAGTCAGTTCTTTACTTTCAGATTTGCCTGCAACTTAACAATCTATTGATATAAATCATTGCGTACGTCAGTCATTCCTCTTTACAGTGTGCTAACAATTAGTGTTACAATTGCTCGGAATTGCCTGGCTTTAGGCTCTTTCAAATTGCTGTTACTCAGAACCATTTGTTACTTACACTTGCAATGATTGCATTATCCATTCCCTCTGACTTCAGTCTAGAGAAGATGTTGCCAGCAAACAATGCAACCAAAGGCGACATCCTTCAGGCAGTTCACAGAACTACCTCTTTCACTTTTTTTACTTTCTCTTCTATCAAATGTGATTCTGCTACTCTTGGAGCCTGTGATCTACATTTTGAAGGCATGCTTTCGGGTCAGTTGAGCAATCTGATGCTCTGCTGTCTCTGAAAGAGCTCGATGAGGCTTTGAGTGAGGTGTGCAGCTTGGAGGTGGGGCGCGAGCCCACAGTCAACTCCACTTCTTGCTGATCTCGCCGATTAAAGCATCGAGGAAGATCGAACTCAGCGCTGTTTGTCTGCAAGTGATCGGTCTCTCTCTCGCTCTCTGCTCCCAGAGGAAGGTGTCTGCGCTTGATCAGTCCCTCTCTCTCCCTTTCGCTCATTGCAGAGTCTCTGGTCACGTGCGAGGATGAATTGACGTGGTTTGTGGATTGGGCTCTGTAATTCATGTTACGGTGATATCTGCTTGCTCCTTTTTTGTTGCAATTTTGTGTGATTTTGATGTTGGTGGACTGGCTCTGTGGCCTGTAGTCAACAAATGACATGGTGCTGGATTGAGCTGAAATGGACACTCCCAGGCTGTTTTGATGACTTTATGGTTTGATGTTTTATATTCTGTGTTTTTCCTTGTATTTTTCATCCCTTTTGCACAATTTATTCTTTTTTTGCGTGTGTGTTGAGGGTTTGATGTTTTTCTTTGAACAGGTACCATGGTTTTCTTTGTTTCATGGCTGTCTGTAGGAAGACAAATCTCAGGGTTGGATACTGCGTAATTACATTGATAATAAATGCACTTTGAATCTCTGAACTTGAAAAATCTGTTCCTAAAGTATATATTTCATGGGCCGGGGTAAGTTCAGCATCAAATACAGAACATGAAGCAATCATCACACTCATGGATTTACTTCAGATTTTTAGATTGGGACTGGCAGAAATCAGTAATCCAAGCCAACGGATCGTGCAGTGAATGGCACAAGACAAATGAGAGCCTCTTTAATCATTCAAGCAGAAGAGTCCCAACAGAGTTTGTTTAGAATATTCAATTCATTGTCAAGTTACATACAGAAATTGAATTAGATATATTGGATATAGAAAGCACCAAAAAGATGCCAAAAATGTAGCTCAACTTTTTTTCAAATACTCCAGCAAGAACTAAAAGTTGAAAGCACTATACTTTACATCTGTAACAGTTAACTACCAGAGAAGCAGTTAGGTTTTAATTAATACTTATTAAAGAGCAAAAACAAATTCCTTATACTGGTTCAATGACTGCAACCCTTACTGGAATATTTCATGAACATCTTATGAAGGAGATGTAAGCACACAGACTCTCTCTATCCAGTGCAATCTCCCGGTGAAGTTAAACTCTGTTGACACTGGGCCACTGAAATATCGATAGGCTTATTGTTATTCTTTCTCCTGAATTTGGCTCTGTTCTTTTTTTGAGGGCTAATTCCTTTTCCAAAACGTAGTGAAAGGGTAAGTATCTTTCATCCGGCGTTAAAATTTGCCAGGTTGTCCCGCCCGCCACTTTGTCAAAGGGATCCAGCCTGTGGTCTTGGAGATGGAGCACGACACGTCATCTTATTCAGTGAATGAGAAACTTCAATTTCACAATTATGTGGTGTTTATATTAATATTGAATTTGATAAGGGTTTATTTTATCCCCGGTGCAGTGTTTCAAACTGAGCCGTGAGTGATTCCTTTCCTTCCACAGATGCTGCTCGACCTGCTCGATCAGTTCCTCCAGCAGATTAGCTGTTGCTGCAGTTTCCAGCATCGGTAGTCTCTTGGAGTCTCCAAAAGTTTACTTTATTTCCTTTTTACCCTCGGGAAAGGGGAGCCACTGTGTTATTATTATGTGATACTTTGCCATTCGAATAACGCAGCCTCTCCTTATTTATAAAATATTTGCCTTTTGCGTCTCTTTTAGAAGACCCCATGGAGTATTGAGGTACACCCAGGAAGTTTGTTCACTGTTGTAAACGAGGTGAGAGCGGGGGCGTGACTGATGATGTCCCATTCATTAACAGGTGCTGGCCGGTGCAGTGGATCTGGAGTTCGCTGGTGAAGGGCGCTTGCCATTGGCCGTGCTGACGAGCTGTTATCACCCGGCGGCAGCGAAGTTTGTGTTTGTTACGGGAGAGGAAAGTTACAGTGAAAAGACCGGACTGTCTGCACCGCGTAGCAATCGGCTGAAAGGAGGAGGAGGAGAAGTAATAAAGCATCCGAGTAGTGCCAATGTTAACGGAGCCTTTGCACTGAGAACAAAAATCTTGTGACCAAATTCATCTTTTTTTTAAGCCTCTGGGTTTGGAAACCAGAATACCGAAGGTCTTAATGCACCCAATCTAGCTGAACGGTCCTGAGAAACCAACAGCAAGCTGCCCATGTTGAGGTATGTTTACAAGTCTCAGTAAAAGCTACCTGGAACTACTCGTTAGTATGTATTTACTTTTGCGAGTTTTATTTCGTTTAAAAGTGAAATTACCTCTCTCTTTGCACAATGGTCGTATTTCTCCTCCCACAAGTACTTCAGGATTTGCATGTTTTATTTTAATCTCGGAAAAGTCAAAAGATTCCCTTTTCTCTTGGGTTAACATTTGGAAGATATTTTAAACCGAGTTTTGTTTTAATGTAAAATTCTAAACCGATGGAATTGCGGCAGCGCCAATTTGGAAGTAAGTTTTACCAAAACAATAACGGGTCAGGTTGATTTTGTACAAACAAATCATAAAAAAGACAACAATACTTTATTTTGGAGTGGAAAGAAAGTATATTCGTCTTTGTAATTGCGCTCTCTGCACCCGCAAGGGCTGTTGTATCCCGACATCGTAAACTTAATTTATAATTTGCCAAATCTTAACATCAAAGGAGTGATGTGCTATAGAAACCAACTGCAGGAGATGGTGAGGCAAGTTAGAACGGCTTTGATTATGTCTACAAAGTTATTGCCACAGTTTTGGAACATCTTATCGGAAGACTGGCCGTGAGCGCGGCGCGCGCGTTGGAAGGGTACTTGCACGGTGCCCGCTCCTCGCGCACGCGCACTCCGCGGGCGTGTGGCAACCTCACATACCGAATGTGGTAAACTGCGGGAACCGGTGTGAACAACAACTGCTTTCGTAGCTCATGCAAAATGCGTCCTTTCACAAAACCAAATGCAGTAGCGCGGTCCTGCAAGTTAGCGGAGATGGAGGCACACTGAGAGGCTTAGCGTCTGATTCACTCGGGTACAACTGAAAAGAAAATCCTCGATTCAAGCTCATACATCACTTGTCTCCTCCGCTCCCCCAACCCCCCTCACCCTGGTGGGTCACGAAGGCCATGTGATGTTATTGCCCTGTTTGGCACATTTCTCTGAACTGTTCATAAATCTCCACCGTTGGCGAAGTTGCACTTAAGGATAGAAAAGGGAAGGATGGAATTCAATGTTAGGGTTGGAGTGGGAGTGCGGGGAGAAGGTTATGGGGCAGAGGGATGGAGGGAGAGTGGAGTACTTTACTGGTTACAACTTGGGGCAAAGCCTGGAGTTTATTATAGTATAGTGCAAGTTTATGCTTGTTAGAGACCAAAGTCTCCATGTTATTGATTTTGGTCCTGACCGCTTTATTAAACGTCAGTTCTTCAAAAGCATGATGATATTTTATTAATTTGGTGGGTGCATTACAGGAAAGAAACATATTTTACAACTTAACCCTATATGTATAGGTGCTAGGGGTTCCAGTTTGGGGACAATTGAGGAAAACAACGTGGATTACTAAGGCAATGGTGTTGCAATGGTATCTTTGGGTTTAGATTTTTGAACGTTGATGTCCAAATTTAAACCCCACATTTATTTAATTGTTTTTTGACCATTTTCGTTCTGTGAAATCCAAATATCCTTACCTCTCCCTGCCTTTAAAAAATCTCCTTAAACCTATGTCTCCAACCATGTTTTAAATCACTTTCTTAAATTTGAAGTTTGGAATCACATTTGGTCTGATAATATTCAAAAACGGCTGGATGACCTGAAACATTGAAACTTTTACTCCCTGTAGATGCTGTTATTCAACACTCGAGTTCCTCCCGCAGACTGTTGCTTCAGATTTTCACTTCTGCAGTCTGATATATCTCCCGAGGTGTCTGGGTTATTTTCTTTATGCTGAAAGGCTATACATATGTAGATGCAAGCTGTACTTCGTAAAAATCCAATGTTGATATGAACTGTTGAAAGTAAGGAGCCAGAAATGATTGATCTGTGAACAAGAAAACTTACACGAAGACAAATGGGTGGCAGTTGAAAAAACTTATAACAGGAATGAAAAGGATAAGTTGGAGTTAATCTAAGTAAAAAGAATAAAAACATACCATTAATTGATTTTAAATCTGCCTCAGCCTCTTTCCAATCTGAACTGGATAGGTTTTTCTACAAGACTGAGGTAGGCCATTTAGAACAGAAATGTGGAAAAACTTTTTCACCCAGAGAGTAGTGGATATGTGGAATGCTCTGCCCTGGAAGGCAGTGGAGGCCAAGTCTCTGGATGCATTCAAGAGAGAGTTAGATAGAGCTCTTATAGATAGCGGGGTCAAGGGATATGGGGAGACGGCAGGAACGTGGTACTGATTGTGTATGATCAGCAATGATCACAGTGAATGGTGGTGCTGACTGGAAGGGCCAAATGGCCTACTCCTGCACCTATTGTCTATTGTCTTTCTAGAGTTGGGAATCAGATCTGTTCAGTTTGATTGTGAGTGAATTCTTGCTCTAACCCATTTCTAGCTGCATCCTTTTTTGAAAGTTCTGTGGGGAGGGGAGGAGACTTGGTAAAGGTGAGCTTCATCGGAACTCAAAATAGTGCTGTGGGACAAGGAGAGTCGAGAATGAGCATTCAGACTGAAAAACAAACATTTAGTTACATCTAACAATCCCATTTGAAGATTGCATCCGGAGCAACTGAGGAAAGTGAACAGGTTGCTGAGATCACGCGTCCTTTGGCTCACCCAGTCTGTGGCAAGCCATTTAAACTGCCTGTCCAATCAACCTGCTCCTGGTCCATACCCCATCCATGTATCAGAATTAGAATCAAGATTAATATCACTGGCATATGTCATGAAATTTGTTGTTTCCATCCAAACTTCTCTTAAATGTTGAAGTTGAAATTGCATCCACCACATGCAGTGGCAGCTCGTTCCACTCTCACCATCCTCCGAAGGAAGACATTCGCCTCAACCACTTCACCTTTCACCCTTAACCCATGACTTCTAGTTTTAGTCACCCCCAACCTAAAAGCCTGCTTGCACCTACCCTATTTATACCCCTTCTGATTTTGTATACCTCTATCAAATCTTCCCTCAATTTTTTATGTTGTAACGAGTAAAGTTTTTAACCAATTCAATATTTCCTTATAACTCAGCATGTTTTTCAGTACTCTAGTCCTGACAACATTGTCTCTGTACTCTTTAAACTTTATTTACATCTTTCTTGCAGGTAGGTGAAGAAAACTGCACATAATTTTGCAGACCATATTTCCAGCTGGTCCAGATCCCATTTCAGGCTTTGGTAGGCTTCCTCACTGTCCACTACACCCTCAATATTGTCATCTGCAAATTTGTTGATCCAGTTAACCGCATTATCATCCAGATTGTTGATATAGATGACAAACAACAACTGCCCCTGCACTAATTCCTCTGGCACTCCACTAGTTTTCGGCCTCCAGTGAGAGGCAACTATCAACTACCATCCTCTGGCTTTTTCCATAAAGCCAATGTCTAATCCACTTTGCTACCTCAGCTTGAATGCCAAGCAGCAGAAGCTTCTTGACCAAGCTCCCATGCAGGACCTTGTCAAATGCCTTGCTGAAGTTCATGTAGACAATATCTGCTGCCTTGCCTTTCTGGTAACCTCCTCAAAAAGCTCTAAGATTGGTTAGACATGACCTACCATGCAAAAAGTCATGCTGACTATCCCTATAACAGTCCCTGTCTAAATAAAAAAAGTTATATATCTGGTCCCTTAGGATACCTTCCAAAAACTCTCCCACGACTGATGTCAGGCTCACCAGCCTATAATTTCCTGGTTTATTTGTAGAGCCTTTCTTAAATAGCAGAATAACATTAGCTATCCTCCAAACCTCCACTACCTCACCTGTTGCTAAGGATGGTTTAAGTATCTCTGCTGGGGCCCCTGCAGTTTCTGTACTAACCTCCCACAGGGTCCAAAGGAACACATTGTCTGGTGCTGGGGATTTCTCCCCCTAATTTATTTCAAGACAGCAAACATCTCCTCCTCTGTTATCTGTATGGGGTCCATGATCTTGCTGCTGCTTTGCCTCACTTCTATAGACTCTATGACTATCTCCTTAGTAAATACAGATGCAAAAAAAATCCATTTAAGATCTCCCCATATTTTTTGGTTCCACACAAAGATTACCATTCTGATCTTCCTGAGGACCAATTTTGTCCCTCGCAACCCTTTTGTGCTTAACATTATCCATAAAAGCCCTTAGGATTCTTCTTCACCATGTATGCTAGAGCAACCCCATGTCTTTTAGTCCTCCCAATTTTTTTCCTAAGTGTTCTCTTGCATATCTTGTACTCATCAAGTATTTTATTTGTTCCTATCTGCCTATACCTGCTAGGCACCTCTTTTTTATTCTCAACCAGGATCTCAATATCTCTCAAAAACCAAGGTTTCCTAAATCTGTTGTCTTTACCTTTCACTCTGATAAGTACATACAAGCTTTCTACTCTCAAAATTTCACCTTTGAAGGCCCCCCACCTTTGCCAGAATATAGCCTATCCCAATGAATACTTGCCAGATCCTTTCTGATACCATCAAAATGAGCTTTTCTTCAATTTAGAATCTAAGCCCCCAGACCAGAAAATATCTTTTTCCATATTTACTTTGAAATTAATGGCATTATGATCACTAGATGCAAAGTCTTTCCCTGCACAAAGTTCTGTCACTTGTCCTATCCCATTCCCTAGTTGGAGATCAAGTATTGCATGCTCTCTCATTGGGACTTCGATGTACTAATTAAGGAAACTTTCCTGAACACATTTGACAAGCTCTATCTCATCTAGTCCTTTTACAGTATGGGAGTCCCAGTCAATATGTGGAAAGTTAAAATTGCCTTTAATAACAACTTTATGTTTTTATTTCCAGCGGTCTGCAATATCTCTACAAATTTATTCCTCCCAATACCGCGGACTGGTTGAGTGGTCTACAATATAGCCCTATTAACGCTGATTCATGCCATAAGCTCATCTAGTTTTCCTACAATGCTTATTGCATTGAAATATATGAAGCTCACCTAAGTCCCACCATGCTCAACCTTTTCATTCCTGACTTTGAAGTCTTAACAACATCTCCACAACCACTCCAGCATCTGTTCTGACACTCTGGTTCCCATCACCCTACAACTCTAGTTTAACACCCCCTTTCCCACCCTGTCCCCCCCACCACCATGCTGTTCTAGCAAACCTTCCTGCGAGGGTATTAGTCCCCCTCTAGTTTAGTTGCAAACTGTCTCTTTTGTACCGTTACCGCCTTCCCTGGAAGAGAGCCCAATGATCTCAAATGCCCTCCCTTCTCCACCAACTCCTTAGCCACATATATATAATTTTCCTAGTTCTGGCCTCACTAGCACATGGCATGGGTAGCAATCCTGAGATCACAACCCTGGAGGTCCTGTTCTATAACTTAGCACCTAACTCCTTCAGCTCACTTTGCAGAACCTCTTCCTATCTATGTTATTGGTATCCATATGGACCATGACCTCAGGCTGCCCACCCTCCCATTTATGAATGCTGAGAACTCGATCAAGGATCCTGGCACCTCGAAAGCAACATACCATCTGGGAATCTCGTTCTTGTCCACAGAATCTCCTTTCTGTTTGGTCCCTCAACCATCAATGTCAGGTGTGGCTCTGTAGGCTGGCACTCCTTGCAAGTCGGAAATTTGAGTTCTGCTCTTGCTCAAGATTTCAGCTCTTGAATTTGGGCTGACACTTCTAATGGAGTACTGGGAAGAAGCTGTCATCCCGGAAGCAACTTTTTTTTTATTTTCAATGAAATGTTAAACAGAGTTAGTAACTTCATTTTAAGGCAGACCTAAGATATTTAGATAGTTCTATTTTGTAGAATGGGGTACTTTCCTGTAGTTGACAAGCTGTTTTTGTATCCAATAATTATCTAATGTTTGATATTAGCAAGACCAAATATTCTTGCTATTGAGGGAGTGCAGCGTAGGTTCACAAGGTTAATTCCCGGAATGGCGGGACTGTCATATGTTGAAAGACTGGAGCGACTGGGCTTGTATACACTGGAATTTAGAAGAATGAGAGGGGATCTGATTGAAACATATAAGATTATTAAGGAATTGGACACACTGGAGGCAGGAAGCATGTTCCCGCTGATGGGTGAGTCCAGAACTAGAGGCCACAGTTTAAGAATAAGGGTTAGGCCATTTAGAACAGAGATGCGGAAAAACTTTTTCACCCAGAGAGTGGTGGATATGTGGAATGCTCTGCCCAGAAGGCAGTGGAGGCCAAGTCTCTGGAAGCATTCAAGAGAGAGTTAGATAGAGCTCTTATAGATAGTGGGGTCAAGGGATATGGGGAGAGGGCAGGAATGGGGTATTGATTGTGTATGATCAGCCATGATCACAGTGAATGGCGGTGCTGGCTAGAAGGGCCGAATGGCCTACTCCTGCACCTACTGTCTATTATCTGGTCTTTATCACAATTCTTGTTATATGAGGTTGCTAAGCACTAATTTGGCTCACTGGTCTTGTGAAGACCTTGCTGGGGATCTTTATAACATCTGAGGGACAGTTTACTCATTAGTGACTCACTTTCTGTGAAAGACTATTCTGCCAACTGTTTAGCACTGAACTGTCGGGCTAGACTTTGGACTCATTTTAATGAATGAATACCCAGAATTCTGACATCAAGGCCAAAGGCAAAAGCCAGGTGGGTCCTCCTCTACCTTGGCAACTAAGTTAATGGGGAAAACTGATTGAGATCATCTGCTTTTCCATTATATTGCGAAGATTCAATATTAAATGGCTGCTGGTAACTAGTGGTGTTCCACAGGGGTTAGTGTTGGGACTGCTTCTTCTCACCATGTGTTAATGATTTGGATGATGGAATTGATGGCTTTTTGGCCAAGTGTGTGGATGATTTAAAGACAAGTGGAGGAGCAGGGTGTCTGCAGAAGGACTTGGACAGATTGGGAGAATGGGGAAAGAAGTGGCAGATGGAATATAGTGTAGGAAAATGTATGATCATGCACTTTGGTAGAAGGAATAAAGGCATATTCTATTCTATACATGAGGAGAAAATTCAAAAATCAAAGGGACTTGGAAGTCCTTGTGCAGGATTCCCTAAAGGTTAACTTGCATGTTGAGTCAGTGGTAAGGAAGGCAAATGTAATGTTAGGATTCCTCTCAAGAGGCCTAGAATATACGTAAGAGCAAGTATGTAATGCTAAGGCTTTGTAAGTTGTTGGTCAGACCACACTTGGTGTATTGTGAGCGGTTTTGGGTTCTTTTTCTAAGAAAGGATTTGCTGGCATTGGAGAAGGTTCAGAGGAGGCTGACATGAATGATTCTAGGAATGAAAGGATGAATGTATGAGGAATATTTGATGGCTCTGGGCTTGTACTCGCTGGTTTGGAAGAATGAAGGGAAATCTCACTGAAATTGATTGCATATTAAAAGGTTTAGATCGAGTGGATGTGAAGCGGATGTTTCCTGTAATGGGTGAGTCTTGGACCAACCTCAGAATAGAGCGATATCCATTTAGAACAGAGATTAGAAGGAGATTCTTTAACCAGATGGTGTGAATCTGTGGAATTCATTGCCATAGGCTGCTGCAGAGTCCAAGCCATTGAGTATATTTATAATGGAGGATGATAGGTGGCTGATTAGTCAGGGCATCAAAGATTATGGGGTTAAAGGGGTTAATTAATCAACTGTGATGGAATGGCAGAGCAGACTCTGGGCTGACTGGCCTAATTCCGTACCTATGTCGTATGGATTAAATTCATGCAAAGCCTGTGTAGTCAGCTCCTCTTCACATAGGAGGAGTGTAGTAGTCCTCTCATTAGTCAGGTCACGCAATGCAGCCAGCAACTGCTCTTTATTTGGGCAAAATGTGGCAGTAACATTGTGCTTTTAATTATTGAATGAGTTGGTTTTTCAGATGCATATTTCTAATTTAACAAACCATATAGAAAGCTCCATTGTTTGAATTTAGTCTTTTTACACCAATTTCAGAAAAGAAATGGTATTAGACACAAAAGCTAAACACAATTTTTTTTTCTCTGATCTTACATTATATGACAAAAGTAGGTAACACTCAATCAATGATAAATAAACTTCTTCCAGGTTTGGCCTGTTGTACAAGCAAATAATCAAAATATTTTTTCATTGCATTGTTAAAAACTGGACAAATAATAAATCCTGTTTCAGTGCCACTAAAATTTACAAAGTACCATGATCTAGGATGGCTGCTTGTTTTAATGTGTATAGGCCAATTTGTGTAAAATACCCTGATCAGTTTAAAGTGGTTAGGTTGGTATGGTGATTTTGCATTCTAAAAAAAATGCTCTATTCAGTATAGCGCAAGAAACTTTGGCAATGAAAGGATTCTGTGCTAAGCTCTTGAATGCTATGAGGCGAAAACAGTATTGGTCGCGGTGATCCGAGCAAAGCAAGCCCAGTAGAACTGGTCGATGTGAAAGCTTGCTTTGCATAATGAGCCCAAAGTGACAGCAATCATAGTGCTACACTGTTCATGTGACAGTGGTACAAAGGAGCCATTATTAATGGCTGATGAGCATTGCATGGCAGTTGGAGTCCTACTCAACTTGGCACCCTGAAGGGAGTCTGAAAAAATTGTGACTACGCAGAGGCGTTTCGTATACCTTGAAGCTTGAAGCACATTTATCTGAGTTGTAAATGCGAAAATACTAATCATAAAATAAGTAAGCAAAGTACTAATCATTATCGAGTCTAATTGACAGTAGCCCTTAAGATGAGGCTATTATGACAATGATGAAATCTATATATAATATTGCTCCATTTAATCAGGGCAAATGAATAAGAATTTTCCAAATCTCACTGTTGCATAATCATCACATACACACCAGTAACATTGTTAACCAAAAATTGAGTTGTTTAAGGGAGTTGTGGCTGTCATCAGATACAGTTGGTTGCTCAGTATATTGATTTTGCTATTTTGATCTCTGAGACTCATGAGTTAAGACTTTAAGCTCTGTTTACTTAAACGTGATTATATTTTTACATACCAAACTCCCCCCTCCCTCACTCAACCCACAGAAACCAGTTGTTCACTCCCTCATACAATCATATAGCTTTCTATGGTATAAGAGTTAGGATTTAAGTTTTTTAAAAAACGGCAGTTTTGATTATTTATATAAAAAATCCTTTTGCATGTCTACTCACAAATAAAGGTAGTTTTATCTAAAGTTTCTGCTAAATTTGTGCACAAATTTACCCACATCCTCTTGAGTTTTCCTATCCGATTAGCCTGCTGATTATTTCTGCTTGTAGTTCTGATCTGGTTTGCAAGTTAACATTCAAACAGATCTACTGGATTTAGAAATGGAATCGAAAGTCTTTGGAATTTTGTTCCTGTAGATGTTGCAAAGTTAGTTGTACAATAACTGGAGTGAGGAATTGTCAAAGCATCACGCAACTGCTTTTGCAGAGCAGCTTTATTTTGTTGTTGAATAACTTGTTCATTACGGGAAAAACCTTTCTGCAAAAATGGTCACTTTTGTGCTTTTGTGTTCCTCCACTGAATGAACCAGGTGAATAAAAGCTTGCTGCAGCTGACAGCTGGATCGGACAGGCTGTGGTTATGTCATAGAAGGCAGTAAACATGCTGCATGCCAACCGTCTTTTTAAAGCATCTTTGAATTTCCCCTGCATTGGAGTTAAGCCAAACAAAAAAATCCTGAAAAGACTTTTTTTAACCTCTCAGAAGTTCTCAAAGCAGCACACAGTGGGCTCAAAATAGGAAGTGAGCAGTGAGACATGGTTATTAGTCCTTCAAAAATTGAATTTAATTATTCATTCCTTTTGTAATGGCACATCAGGCATAACAGTCCCTTTTAATTGAAATTATTTGTAAGGAGAGCAGGTGTTATAGTATGAGTAAGAATAACAATGGTTCAGAACAATTATTGTGGTCATTTACATTAAATATTGCAACAGAAATCTTGACAAGTATATTTGTTCCATTCAATTATCTGTTGCATGAGAGCTCCAGCCTTCTGTAAGGTCTCTGCTTAACTTGATGCTGTGCTGTAATCTACAGGGGATGCATTATTTCTGTACCTGCAATATCAGGATTTGGAAAGCAAAAGCTACTTTGCCTTGTTTTAAAGTTGGGTTTACAGTGTAGGAAAAGGGGGAGACAACAGCCAACAGTATGGATAATGAACAGACGCAGTATAATGGTAGTTTTGAGATCAACAATGGCTGTGACTGTAGGGAATTACTCCCCAGAATTTGAGAGTGAACAGACACTGGACATAGTATTTGAAATAATGAAACCAATCATAGATCTCTGAATAGAATGTAGCAAATGTTGTACAATTTTCAGAATGGATCAGGAATGCAAAATCCAGCTTTTGGCCCTGGTATTGAAAATTGTGCTCACACTGATGGCATAAAGAGTTTCCTTTTATAGCAGGTCTTCTGGAAAGTAACTGGGATGAAACAGAGGGCGACCATTACATATACTGTGTTCATTCTACTCCGTAACTTGTCTGTAAGCACATGGTCACTGAAGACAAAATTACTGCGGCTGATACAGGAACCAATCTAGTTTGATGCTTTTGTTAGAAGTTAGTCAGTGGCTCATGAGCAACATGATGGGCACTGTTCATTTTCAACAGTGGCATCCTTTATGTTAAAGGGTGATATAGATGGAGAGCCGGTCATGTTATAGACATCAAGGAGACTCATTCACCCTCAGGGGATTTAAAGATGGCTACAAAGTGCTCACTGTATCTTGTTTAGTCTGGAGTCAGATAATGGTATAAGCAGCTAGGATGCATGGTAATAGAAAATGTGCCTAGTGGCTAAAGGGGTGGTTTGCCCAGCTACACGCACTTCACCGTCTTGGATTATGAAACAGTTTTCAGTTCTGTTTTTTACCTTAATCCCAGCCAGGGGCAGATTTCATTAGCTGCATTATAGACAGGAGACCCTCTTGTTTCTTTGTGGAACAGTTGTTCAGAATTTGTTTTGCAGCTGTGTTGTCGCTTGAGACCTGGTGCACATCAATCAGTGTAATCTGACCTTAAACCCCATAAGCAGCAAATGTCCCTGAACAACTACTCGTCGATCTGAATTCGGCCAGTCGCAGAGAAATACAAGTCTTTATCCAGTCAAAAATACTGTTTGAAGAGTATTTGCGTTAGGTGGCTACCAAATGAACATTGACACAAATCAATGAGTGTGATCAATATGTCTAAAGAATCCTGAAGGCTTGCTTAGCAAATGGCACAGATTTAAGGGGACAAACAAAATACCAGTGGGATGACAAGCTTTTCATCGAATTGGTGTGGTCTGGAATGTACCCTTGAAGAAGGCAATGGAAGCAAATTTAATAGTAACTTTCAAAGGGGAATTGGGTCAGTATTTGGAGGGGAAAATGACAAAGATCTGGGAAATAGGCAGGGCGTCTCGATCTATTTGAAAGTCTTTACTAAGAGGCAGTTGGTCTGAAGATCCACCTCATGCGATGATTACACATCTACTTTCAAGTTAAATGATAAACTGGACATTGCATTATCTGGAATGTAAATCCATTTCTGATGCTGTTTTGCCATTTGACATTTGTTGATTGTTTTCAGAGTACTTCCACTCCGGCAGCTTGACTGCAGAATGTAATGTAAGTTGACATTCCAGTGTGGTGCTAAAGAACTGCTACACTATTGAAGGCACCCCTTTAACCATTTAACCCTCTCCACTTGGTTAATTCCATGAGTCTTATTCAGAAGAGAATAGGGCATGTCTTTCTAATGAAATTCATCCCCCCCCCCATATCTTTGACAGCACCACTGACACAGAGTCTCTGATCATACAGTAAGCAGTGACATATATGCACTTTGATAATAAATTTACTTTTGAAATTTGATCATAATTTTTATTTTTGTGGGAGCTTGCTGTGCATCAAGTTGACAACCTTTTTCCCGTATTACAACAGTAGCCAGACAATAAAAATACTCAACTTTCTGTGAAATGTTCTGAGACAATCAGAGTTTGTGAAGAACTCCATGGAAAGTGTATTCTTTTGAAAATAGTTCATGTCAAAAAGCAAATTAGGTTTAGAATAAATAACAAAATAAGATATTTGGGATATTGTAACAAATGGGGGGAAAATATGGTTTGAGTCTGGTACTGAAAGTAAGCCGTCAATGCAGCCGTGAATTTATTTTTGTTATTAAGTTACAACAGACTTGGAGTATTTTGTGTGTACAGTTATGTATAATAGGACTATTGAATCCAGATATCAAGATCTCAGTTTTGTCAACCCCAGATCACCCCTGCAATGTGTGAAGACAGGTGCCGGACACACTGTAGGTGGGTCAATGTCTATGCTCAGTACAAAGTGATCATTGTTAAGTCTTGCAGCCTGCACAGTCAATCATCTTAAAAGCGATGACTTACCCTTTTCATTCATCTGCTGCTCTCAGCTGCTGCACAATAATCTTTATCTGCCTGATTCTGTTCAAATGTAAGTTGATAATTTCCATTTGCAACATGCACATGGAAGCTGGGCATGAAGAGTATCAGCACACAATTTAATAAATAAAAGCTTGGGACCCTCATTTCAGGGTGTAAGACTACATGTCAAAAGATGCAATGAAGCCTCCAGGAGTTGCCATCAAGTTCCATGGGGAAAACACAGACTGGGCCCGGCAGTGATACCGAGCTGCTCCAATGACCCAGGTTCGATTATGTCTGCTTCCTCCCACATCCCGAATACAAATGGGAATTACGTTAATCTGTCACTGTAAATTGGTGTCTTAGTGTGTGTCAGAACCTGAGTAGTTGATGGAGGATGTAGGGAGAACAAATGTGTTGGGGCAGGATTAGTAGAAATGAGTGTTTGTAGATTGGATGTTACTCAGTGGGCCTCGTGCCCTATTTCAATGTCTTGAATGTAAGGTTTACTCCACCAAAGGACACTGGATTCATTCTAATAGCACACTTACATTTGGAACTGAGCAGCGTAAGCACTACCTTTATTATATTCTATCTAATATTTTCAAAAATGTACACATTAACTCTTTTTTTAAAATAAACCACTGAATGCATTGTGCACATTCTGTACTTGCTGCCAGTTTTGATTCACAAACCTCTACCAGATAGTCCACACAAGTAGATACTGTAATGTCTTATTTGGAATTAATACTGTAAACTGTATATTTAAATTTGCAAACATTTTTCAGCTTACAAAATTGGTTTCTTCCATGGACGTTTCTTGGATTCAATGGCATTAGTGGACCTTCCATTTGGAGCTTTGAAGAACATCAGAATACAACATTGGGACTGTCTAATGGGTAACTTGTGTACTGACCAGGCTAACTTGATTTGCACATTAAGATGGACTCCCAACCTCACAACTTAACTCATCAAGGTCGATGATTTCTTTTCTAACTCAATTCTTTTCTCCAAGCAGTGATATCTGATGAGTCCCTAAAATATACATCAATGCAATTAGGACATGGTGTCTTCTTCATTCACTCCAAGCATTTGGTTGCAATATTTACAGTATTATATGTCAGTAATTTTTCATTCCCAAACATTTCATCAGTAAGATATTTGGGAGTTTTTTTTTTGGAAAGAACCCACCCTTTGGTGTGTAGTGGTGGGAGGACTCAATATCATCAAACTTCATTGCAGTCCTCATGCAGCTTTGAGCCTTGCAACTTGAAAAGTGCAGCTTTCAGTTGATTTTTAATTTTTTTCATACATTTTGTATATTTCTTATTATGAATAAACTGTGTGAACGGCTTTTTGTTGATGAGGAAGTATCAATCATGTATTTATTTAAGACTGATGTACTTCAGAGCAGTCTGGATCCTGCTTAAATGTCATGAAACAGCTATCAGTCAAGGAAAATTCACCGTTGTCCAGCTGAGGAAGAGCACTTGGAAATTAAGACCTCAACCTAGCTAAAAATTTGTAGTCTACTGGGCTGCAGTCCTTTCTACCCACCTTTTGAAGTGGGTACCTACAGCTGGCACTTCAAGACAGATTGGTACTACCAGCAATCTCTCAGAAAATCCTCTCCACCAGCTAGAAGGGTAAAAGAACCATCCTCTCATCAACTAATATCCTCAGCACAGAGGCCCTAAATGCTTCTCTGCTCTATTGAGTATACTATGTCATTGGCATGCCAGAGATGGAGACAGAACACCTAGCTCCATCATGGGTGCTATTACCAGGCTGACAGAAGAAAGATTTGAGGATGGCTTCAAAGCCTCTCTGGAAAACGGAGCAATAGAGGATGAGAGGTGACCTGATAGGGGTGTATAAGATGATGAGAGGCATTGATCGTGTGGATAGTCAGAGGCTTTTTCCCGGGGCTGAAATGGCTAACATGAGGGGGCATAGTTTTAAAGTGCTTGGAAGTAGGTACAGAGGGGATGTCAGGGGTAAGTTTTTCATATAAAGTGGTGGGTGTGTGGAATGTACTGCCAGTGAAGGTGGTAGAGGCAGATACAATAGTGTCTTTTAAGAAACTCTTAGAAAAATAGAGGGCTATGCAGTAAGGAAATACTAGGCAATTTACAGAGTAGCTTACATGGTTGGCACAACATTGTGGGCCAAAGGGCCTGTAATGAGTTGTAGATTTCTATGTTTCTGTGAAAAATTACAATATTTCCACTGACTCCTGGGTATCTCAAGACCCTTGACTGTTCAAAGTGGAAAAAAGAACTCTTTGGTTGGCACTGAGAACCCTGGGTCAATGCATCAACAGCAAGTGGAAGCTCAGTGAAAGTTTGTGGCAAAGTGAATACAGCGGCTCACAATCTACCACTCTGTTGTCTCTTGCCCCAGTCAGGTAACCAAACTGGTCACATCAGTCACCCCGAATCCAACAGGTGCAAGTCACTTCAATCCTAAGGAAAAAGAATAGGTTTTGAAAATACCAGGCAATATTTGAACAGGGGAAAACGTTGACATCTTTTGTACAAAATTAAATTATATATTGGGCTTGTCCGTATCAATTGGTTGTTTCTTTACTTAAAACAGGATATATTCTCACTATTTTGGCTTTTCTGTGTAACCAACAGTCCTTAGCCAATACTTGTTGCTCTCCAGTACCACTAAAAGACTGGCTGATGGATCATTCTTTCTGTTAATGCTTATTAAGCCCTTTTAGTGGTAAATTGGTTTATTATTGTCATACATACCAAGGTACAGTGAATTTGCATACCGCACATGTAGATAATTTCATCACATCAGTACATTGAGATAGTGCAAGGGTAATGGACAATGATAGAATGCAACATACAGTGTTAGTTATAGAGAAAGTACATTACCATGCAAGACCATGATGAGTTAAATTGAGAGGTTGAGAGTCCACCTTACTGTACAAGAGGTCTATTCAAGAGTCTTGTAACCACTGAATTAACTGTACGCTGAGCCTATGTGTGCATTCCGGCTTTTAAATCTTCTGCTCACTGGGAAGAGAGAGAATGTTGGGGGTGGGAGGATTTATTGATTATGTTGGCTGCTTTACTGAGGCAGTGAGAAGTATAGATGTAGTCCATGGAGAAGAGGTTGGCTTCTGTGCTGTGCTGAGCTGTGTCCTTAACTCGCCAGTTTCTTGTGGTCTTGGGCAGTGCAGTTGCCATACATCCAGATAGTATTACTTTTGTGGTGCATCTGCAAAAATTGTTTGGGGTCAATAGGAATAGTGCATAAATTGGCATTACTGTTACTTACAAAGATGCTTAACATAATAAATGGCTACACAGCAGTTTGGCTGAAGCTTTCATGTTTTTATTTAACAAATTCAATAGCCCTTCTTTCTATTGAAAATGACTCCTAGAAACTCACCTTCCTTCCAATAGAATTTTGTGGTGGTATGGCATTCTGGGTTTTTGTTTACCCAGTCAAAACAGCAACTTTAACTCTTCAATTTAACGATTTAGCTTCCGACATCTCCAAGGGGATCCTACCACTAAACATATTCCCCACTTTCCACACGATTCCCTTGCTCACTTATCCTTCCCAATAATTTCCCTTTTAGCACATATCCCTGCAAGTGGCCGAAGGGCTACACTTGTCCATTCAACTCCTCCATTCAGGGCCCTAAACAGTCTTTCTAGGTGAGGCAACACTTCACCCATGAATCTGCTGGGGTCGAGCATTGTGTCCGGTACTCCTGACGTGGCCTCTTCTACATTGGTAAAACCAGTTGTAAATTGGGGGACTGCTTTGTTGAGCAGCTCCACTTCATCTGCCAAAAGCAGAACCTGATTCCCATTCCTGTTTCAACATGTCAGTTCATGGTCTCCTCTTGTGCCAAGAGGAGGCCGCCATCAGGGTAAAGGACCAGCACCTTATTCCATCTGGGTAGCCTCCAACCTGATGGCATGAATATCAATTTCTCCTTCCAGTACAAATGTTTTTTTCCCTCTCTCCCTCCCCTCTTCTTCTACTCCCCATTCTGGGCCCTTACCTCTTCTCAGCTGCCTTTCACTTCCCCTGGGTCCCCTCCTCCTTCCCTTTCTTGTATGGTTCACTCTCCAATCAGATTCCTCCTTCTTCAGCCTTTTACCTTTCCCACCCATTTGGCGTCACCTTTCACCTTCTAGCTAGCCTTCTTCCCCTCCCTCCACCTTCTTATTCTAGCATCTTCCCCCTTCCATTCAGTCCTGAGGAAGGGTCTTGGCCAAACACATCTACCGTTTACTCATTTCCATAGATATTGCCTGATCTGCTGAGTTCCTCCAGCATTTTGTGTGAGCTGCTTTGGATTTACAGCATCTGCAGACTTCCTTGCATTTCAATTCCCTAAACATGAATGTGCATGTTATGTAAAAAGTTCTTTTCAATGTTCCCTAAAATTTTTGGGAAAAAAATATAAATGGCAGAGTGGCCACCTTTCCTGCATTATTTCAAGATTCCATATGTTAGGAATGAAATTAGAATCATGTATTCACACCAATCAGGAAACACTGAACAGGCTGTGACTATTATTTTGAGAACTAAAGTTTAAGACTAGATCCAGTACAAGGATTTCAAATTGTTGAAGGATTTCCACATGTTGAATGTTTAGAACTAGGGGGCCAAAGTTATAAGATAGGCACATATTAATGCAGTGGGGAATTTGGAGGAAATTCCTTTACCCAGTGAGCAGTCAGTTTGGGGAACTTGTTCCCAGGTTTATTTGCCATTGGGAAATAGAAAGTAGGTAAATGTCTTCGTCACTTGTGTGCACTATTAAAAAGAAAGGTTTTAAAAAATTAAAACAAAATCAGCCATTCCTTCCCTTTGATTTGAATGGGCCTGCTACATCTGGCACAAGATCAGCTTACATGAGCTATTTTAACCAACATCTTCTGCATCCAGTGGTCTCTGTGCAGGTCAATGGATGCAGGCAGTTTAAATGGTTTGGCACTGATTAGATGGGCTGAAGGACTTGTTTATGCTTTACTTTTCCATGACTCGTGGCCTTCTGTGCTTGGCAGTGTCATTCTGTGCATGGAGCAGGTATCGATAAGTGTTGACATTCTGTGTATACCCTGTTGCAGTGGAGGGGCCTAGATTCATAGCAGCACCTTGCTCCATTCAACTGGACCTTGTGTATCTGTCTTGCATAGAAATATTTCTATGGAAATACACCTTTAACCACAAGTCCATCAGGTAGTGGACAACTCAAAATATCCTGCAAGCACTGAGGAAGGATACAATGTATCCTGGGGGCAGTTTCTTAAGTAGATTGTTGAAGCCATTTGGCAGAATTCTTCAACACCAGAAGTAGCCAACAAACACTTAAGGCCTCACTTGACTGGCAGTGAGAGGAGCCCTCTCTATCAGATCCTTCTTGCATAGCTGAGTCCTATTCCCACTGCATGATGCCACTGAGATGGTTGCAGTATGGATGCAATGATCATGCATCTCCTGCGGACGGTGTGTTTGGCAGGAACGTCTTGAAAGTAATGCAGTGGTTCTTGTTGAGATTTTCCCTCAGTAGCTGTATAATGGAAGTCAATGCTCTATGGACTATGCTCAGCGACCGAGAACATCTATTATTGAAGATCACCAAATCATTGAATGCTGTGTTGACCTGCCCGAAAGTTGTTGGTCTGACAGTGGAAAGGGATGCCCAAATGGGACAATGCAGATTGTAGGAGGATGTACTTGGGGATACACTGGAGCTCAGAACAGCACCATAAAGGTTCAGTAGAAAAGGACCACAGTCAATGATCCTGATGCAACTGGATGTAATCCACCTTTTAAACACTTAATGGATACATTGTGAACAAAATACATGAGGTGCTGAAGTATTGTTCGAGAAAGTTTCGATGAGTGCAGAGGAAGATTATCTTGATTGCATTTACTTCAATACATATGAATAAAATCTAATTTGGGAGAATATAACTGTGTGAGGAGTTTACCGGTATGATTCAAGTGTGCTGGTATCAGCACTTCAGCTGAGTGTGAGATTGGACTTCATTCAGGAGTCTTAACTTTCTTGAGTTGAATTATATCGGCTGTCTTTCAAGCAATGGATCTCGGCCATGTTGCATTCATCACAGGAGCATTATAATTGTTTTCCTATGAAATATTCCTGAAATGTTTAACAGTACAAGCAAGAACAGATGAGGATAGTTGTTTGTATCTGTCAGTTATGGATTGCATCTATTGAAGTTTTTTTTTTTGAAAAAAAAGTTAAATAGTGGACGTTAACAATTTTGGCAAGATTATTAATGAGAGTATAATGAATAACAAAGAACAGCCTGTTTTCCCTTTTATCTTATCAGAGTGCTACTTTCCCTCAGTCTACAGTTTTTCCCACCAAAAGAAATGGAGCTAATGGCAGCATGCCATCATAATTGTGTTATGCCAGGAGCCACTTGGGCCTTGGGTAGTTACTGAATTCCATGAGTGCACTGGGGAGACAAGACTGGGGTTTGAGAAATGGGGAAGGGTATGTGGAGGTTGATCATAGGTGGATGGGTTCTAGGTATTTGGCCATTAGAAAGTTACGGTAGAATAGTGGGAAGGGATGGTTGGTGAGTGACAGCAGTGAGTTAAGTGTTTACTACCCTGTCAGAGAGTAGGGTTCTCAAAGCACATCTGTATGTATTGAGTGCCCCATTACGACATTCACTTTATCCTAGTTGTTCCAACTTGTAGCAATGTTATCTAGGTTTCACAAGGAAAAACTCCATAGGAAATGACATAATCTGACGAACCTTCAGACATAATTTTCCATGCTAGATACAAGGCAGACATAACACAGGAAGTGCCCTGTCAGTTGTATGGAATGACACAATGTGAGACTGTCATATTTCATTCCAGAAATGTCCATTTTTGATTTGTGTAGTATTGAAATAAACAACATCAAGTTATCGTATTGCAACGGGTGTGTGGAGGCTTAAAGGTGAGTGTAGTTCAGCTGGGTTGAATGGCATGTGCTGTCAATCCCTGTGTAATTTATAATTGCTAACTACACATGCCAGGCTTTTAACTCTTCACGATCTGACGGTGACAGTGTGATACCATCAATACATAGAAACATAGAAAACCTACAGCGCAATACAGGCCCTTCGGCCCACAAAGCTGTGCCAAACATGTCCTTACCTTAGTAATTAACTAGGGTTACCCATAGCCCCCTATTTTTCTAAGCTCCATTTAAACTGCATCTAAGTTACATTTAAGGTGATTTGATTGGGGTGAACAGACTTAAAAGGATGTAGGTCAAATGCAAGCAAATGGGACTAACTCAGATAAGCATCATGGAAAACCTCCTAGGCTGAATAGCCCATTTCTGTCATGTATGACTCTATGATTGCACAAGTTGATGCATGCCTTTAATTGTTGAGGCCTTGAGGTCAAGAGTCAGGAAATTATGATACAGCTTTGTAAAACTCTAGTTAGGCTGTATTTGGAAAATTACATTCATTTTTGTTCACCCCATGAGAGGAAGGATATGGAAGCTTTGAAAATGTTGCAGAGAAGGTTTATCTAGTCGCTGCCCCAGATTAGAGGGCATGTACAATAAAGAGAGGTTGGACGAACTGTGGTTCTCTCTGGAGCAGCAGAGTCTGAGAGAAGACCTGATAGAAGTTGATAAAATGATGAGGGATATTGATGAGCATCTTTCTCCCAGGGCTGAAATTTCTGATAGTAGGGGGCTTGCATTTAAGGTGAAGGGGGTCAAAGTTGAGAGGTGATGTGTGGGTGCATGGGGTAGGTTTCTTTTTCCTGATATGCGCTGCCATAGTGCTGTTGGAGGTAGATCTCAATAGAGTTTTTTAAGAGCGCTCTTAAATAAATGTGTCGAGAATGGAGGGATATGGAAGGAATTAATTTAATTAGGTGAAGTTCACTTAATTAATTTGGCACAACATTGTGAACTGAAGGGCCTGTTCCTGTGCTGTGTTGTTCTCTGTAATCAGTTCTTTGGCTGGAAAAGGAACTTGATCTAAAATTGAGAGTTCAAAGGTGATATCGGGAGGCAGTCAACAGAAAGGAGATTGGATCTCTGCATCTCTTTGGAGATGGGATGTACTGTAGTGGATACTTCAAAGCCACAAATGATTGAATTGATTTTTTTGTTGTATAGATGATGTGAAGGATAGTAAAACCAAGGTGGTAGACTTGGGGATTAGCATTGACTAGAAACTGAATTGGAGAAGCCATGTGGCTGCAAGGGCAGCTAGGAAGCTTGGAATCCTGCAATGAGTAACTCTCCTCCTAACTCCCTGAAGCCTATCCACCGTCTAGAAGAAGTGCGATAGAATATTCTCTTGCCTGGATGAGTGCAACTTCAGCAACACTGAAGAAGAGGTTGACAACATAAAGGACATAGGAGCTCATTCACCATCATCTACACCCCACCCCACCCTGGTTCTGAATTCCATGTAAATCAAGCAAGGTATTTATTTACTTAGTTTGAGTTCTGGTTCAGAGAGAATGAACATCTGCATTGAAATTTAAGAGATTTCATTTGATTAGCCAACCCCCTCTTACCAGAAGTACCTTGCAGCCCTGAGGGAGGGGAAATCAGCTTCAATTGCCAGAGGAAAGTCAAGTTAATGGTTGGGAAATTGACCAAGGCAGTTCTTTGTTATGCACTCAGGAGAGCGGCTTATAAATTACCCATCGTATACAGGTTTTTATTATTTGTCCAAACCATAAGTCATCACTCAACTCCAGAAATGATTTCTGTAGCTGTCTTCAGTAGAGTAGCCTACTCCAAGTGCCAAGCTCAAATTCTGCAGAGGTTAGCACAAAAGTTAGGAATAGATTCCAGAGAGGGAAGGCTGCAGTATCAGAATTACTGTGTTCTTCTGGATTGGAACAAGATGCCCAAGTGGAGGTAACAGACCCCACGGCTGCTATTTCACAGATATTTAGGGAACCTTGCACTTTTGTTATATCAAGTATTTATCCCTTAAACATAATTGTCAAGAGCAGATTAACAGTAATAATCATGTTGCTGTTTGATGTAGCCTGCTATGCAAAAATTGGTTGCTTACTTCCTACACTGGAACAGTGAATATACTTAAAGAAGTTTCTTATTGGCTGTGGAATGGCTTGGAATTGTCACTGCTTTTCCCAGGGTACAAAAGCATAGAACTAGAGGCCATGGGTCTAAGGTGAGAGGGGAAAGATTTAAAGGGCACTGGAAGAGCGGCTTTTACCAGACAGAAGGTGGTGATATGTAAAGTGAGTTACTGGAGAAAGTGGTAGAGGCAGTAACATTTAAAAGGCAAGCCAGCTAAACTCAGACATTTCAGATTAGCTCAGAAAGGGAACATGGTTGGCATGGATAAGTTGGGCCAAACTGCCTGTAACAGTGCTGTGTGGCTCTGTCTTCATGTCCTGAAAAGGACAAGACTTGTGGAGATGCAAGCTGTCTTTTTTCAAACGTTTTTCTCTATCACTGGGTTCCCTCTTCTTTCCAACCCCATTTCCTCCAGTCTTTCCTGTATACCTGTAACTTTTAATGGAATTAGTTAATTGTTTGAAATCATTAATTAATAGCAGCTAAAGAGCTAGGCGACAGAGAAAAGGGCAATGAAGAGCTGGCCACGGGAGGGACAGGGGCGGCTACGGGAGTTGGTGGCCTGGGCCGAGGACTGAGTTCAGGAACTCATCAGAAGACCTGAATGAATGCAGCATGGTTTATAAAATCTGTCCTAGTCAAGTGTGTCCCTACAGCATCATTCAGTTTTTCCCAACCAGAGGCCCTGGTTGAACTATGAGATCCACAATCTGCTGTGGGCCAGATCAGTGGCATTCAGGTCTGGTGATCAAGAAAGATGCAGAAGGTCCAGGTATGATCTCTGGAAGTTTATCTCAAGTGCAAAGTGACAATTCAGGACCAAACTTGAATTATCACCGAACAATGCTCAACAGCTGTGAAAAAGCTTGAATGTTATCACTTCTTACCAAGTAGAACCAAGTGACATGGGTAGCAACAAGGTTTTGCTCCCAGATGATCTCAATGACTTTTATTCTCGCTTTGATTGTCAAAACATGGAGGAAACTTCACGAACTCCCACAGCCCACAATGACCCTGTAGTTTCAGTCTCTGAGGCTGATGTGAGAGCATCCTTCATGAGGGTTAGCTCACAGAAAGCATCCAGCCCAGACAGGGTAACTAGCTGAGCACTGAAGGCCTGTGCTAATCAACTGGCGGGAGTGTTCACTGATATCGTTAACCTCTTGCTTCAGCAGTCTGAGGTGCCCACCTGCTTCAAGCAGGTTCCAATTATACCAGCGCCTACGAAGAATGTGGCAACCCGCCTCAATGACTGTCATCCATTTTCACTTACATCCACTGTGGTGAAGTGCTTTGAGTTGCTGGTGATGAAACAATTCAATTCCTGACTGAGAAGTGACTTGGATCCAAGTGAATAGTGGATATGTCCTGGTCCATCACTCTCTCCTCACTATAAAGCACATCTACACAAGAACACTGTCCCGGAAATCAGTATCCATCATCAAAGACCCCACCAACCAGGCCATGCTCTCTTCTTGCAGCTGCCATCAGGAAGAAAAGACAGGCACCTCAGGACTCACACCACTGTTCAGGAACAGTTATTACCCCTCAACCATCAGGCTTTTGAACCAGTGAGGATAACATCCCTAGCCCTATCACTGAACTGTTCCCAAAACCTAATGACTCACTTTCATATATTCCCAATATTTACTGCTTATTTCCTTTTTTTCTGTTCTATTTTCAGATTGTTGTCCTTTGCTCATTGGTTGTGTCCTTCTTGTTGTGTGTGGTATTTCATTGATTCTATTATGTCTCTTGGATTTACTGTGCATGCTTGTAAGAAAATGAATCTCAGCATTGTATGTGTACTTTGACAATAAATTCACATTGGAGTATTCACATTTGCTCTTGGGTAGTGGGCAATGTTAGCAAGGCTAATATTTATTGGCTTTGAACAGGAGTAGTGAGCAGTCATCTTCAACTGCCAGAGTCTGTGCTGACAATGCTCCTGGAACACCTTCGGCAGATGCATGATGTGAACTCTGCCACCCATATGCGTAAGGGCGGTAATCAGCAAGAGTTTGCTTCTGTGTTTGACAGGAACACAAACCAATAATCAGAAGGAAGTGGAGAGAATAAGAAATTTCAAGTTCCTGGGTGCCAATACCTCTGAGGACCTGACCTAGTTGCAACATATTGATACAGCTATAAAAATGCAAGACAGAGGCTGTATTTCATTAGGTTTGGTTCGTCACCTAAAACACTCAAAAGCTTCTACAGATGTGCTGTGAAAAGCAATCTGACTGGCTACATCACCGTCTGGAATGGGTGGGGGGGCACTGCACAGGATCGAAGGAAGTTGCAGAAAGTTGTAAACTCAGTCAGCTCCATCATAGGTGTTAGCCTCTGTAGTATCTTGAAGGAGCAGTGCTTCAGGAAGGACCTCCACCACACAGGATGTGCCCTCTTCTCATTGTTACCACCAGGAGGGAGGTACAGAAGCCTGAAGGCACACACTCAGTGATTCAGGAACAGCTTCTCCACTCTGTCATCCATTTTCTAAATGGACACTAAATCCTTGAACACTACATCAATACTTTTTTAATATATATATTTCTATTTTTTGCACTTATTTTAACTGAACTATTCAATATACATAGATGTAATTACTGTAATTCAATTGTTTCTATATTTACTATGTATGACATTGTACTACTGCCACAAAGTTAATAACCTTCAGAACATGTGCCAGTGATATTAAACCTGATTCTGGTTCTGCAGGAAAGGCAACTGCCAATGTTATTTCTGTGGAATTGTTCACAAAGGTCAAACTAGATATGAACAATTGGTTTCCACCCTAATGAACAAGAAGGGTTTATATTTATTATAAATAAAAATTTACATTAAATCTGTTTTAAAGAAATAAATTTACATAATTATATTTGTATTGTCCAACTTTAATGGGAGAATTCAGACTCTTGTCTCTGGATTATTCCTATTTTGTGTCCTAATCATTCATATTGTGCTGTTGAGAAGTTCTCCATGCCATCTGAACTATTTTTGTGCCTATACATTGTTTTTATTTTCAAACTTAAAAATGCAAGGCTTTTTACTATTATAAATTTTAAATGCAAATGGAACTATCATGTGCATTTTGTTATGCTTGTGGCAAATTGGACATGGGGGCCAGTTTGAATCCTGACCATAATTTGTAAATTAAGAGAGAACTACACCATGATTTTGATCAAAATATTTTTTTTAATAATTGAATTAAGAATTGCTAAACTTTTTAAAAACTATTATATATTTATTCATTCCAAGAGTTTGACTCTGAAGAATTTTATATCCTTCTGGATAGTCACCCAGGATTTCAAGCAGAAAATAATTTCATCTATTGTTTTATCTTTTTTATTGAGATATAGCGCAGAATTGGGCCTTTCAGACCTTTGAGTTGCACGGCCCAGTGATCCTAACCTTATAATAGGACAATTTACAATGACCAATTAACCTACTAGAAGACTAACCAGTACATCTTTGAACTGTGGGAGGAACCCAGAGCACCCAGAGGAAACCGTTGTGGTCATGGGGAGAATGTGCAAACTCCATATAGGCAGCGGTGGGAATAGATCCCAGGTTGCCTGTACTGGAAAGTGTTGTGCTGATCACTACACTGCCATGCTGCCCCAATTTACTCTGCATGTTGTGCTGTTAATCATGCTATACAATTTTTTTTTGGTTAAACACTCTTAAGCAGAAGCTGCAGTGACTCAGCTTGCAAAATAATTGCTGCAAATCTGTGGGTGTTCCATCAGTCGTAAAATTGGCTCAAATATTAGGTACTACCAGACATCTGGATTTCTGTAATGCATTTAATCAGGTACTACACAAGGGTGCTGCATAAAATAAAGGCTTTATATGATTGGGCATAATATTTAGGAGGGATTGAGGAATAGTTCAGAAAATTGAGAATAAATTAAACATGCCTTTTTTTGGGTTGGCAGGCTGTTGCTAATGAGTGATAATATACTACAGCTATTTATTATCGATGTGTACGACTGAGCTGAAAGGGCAACATGTAATCTATTCAAGTTTAATGACAGCTCGTTTAAGTGACTTTAGTACATTTACTTATAATAAACCAAAGATGTCCCTTTTTAATGCAATCAGATTCTTGACATCCTCACTGAGAAAATTAATTATTGGTCTGTTCAAGTGCCTGCAGTTTATAAATGGAAAATTGTTCTTTTTGCTAAATACGGAATCCTCAGAAACAAGCTGCCAGCTCAGAACTTTGTTGAACTATTTCATTACCTATATACAGTTTAAACGTGCTGGAGCCAAGTAATCTGCACTTGTAATACAGCAGGCAGGCAGTTGTAATAGGAACTAGGAGGATTCTGAATGGATATTGTTTGGTTGTTATGTATTATAAGGCAAGTCAGTGATACCTGGTTAGATGTATCTGCACCCCAGATATTTGAACTTTGGTGAAAATAACTAGTAGAAGACTGAATCCTCTTTCCTTTCACGCAAGTCTACAATGGATGGTCAGAGAAAGAAATGAACTGCTTTGAGCTCTCTCTCGCAGCGGTCTGAAGTTGGCTCCTTGTAGGATGTGTAGAGTATTTGGCTGAATTCTGTTTATACTTGTACTTAACATGGCTATGATTAAGCAAGGCTTTATATTTGTCCCTTCCTTTATTTTTGTTGGCATACAATACAACGGGGGAAAATGTGGTTACCAGATGTAAAATGTTTCAAAGCAGATGAATGAATGCATACTGGCTTACATTAAGTGTTTGTGATCTGCGATAATTTCTGCTCAATCAAAGTTTTCAGTTGGAGCTTCTCTCAGCCTTTAAAGGAACAGTGATGCAGCTCAAATCTTAGAAGGGCTGGTTTATGTGCTTTGAGAGATTAGTTCTGCTTCATCTTTGCATAGTTTAGCCGACCCTTTACTTGAACCTGGGAGTCTGTCTCCATCTATCTCCAGTCAAATGTCTCCAGACTATCTCAGAGAGGCTCCCCCATTTCACTTCCCATTGGCTGCTTATGTACTGTGCCTATTGATGCTTTCCATTCTCGTATTACCATAGTTACACAAACTAGATGAAATATCAAGTTCTATTCAGAAATAGGCTCTCAAAGTTTTATTCTACATATACCATTTGTCTAACATTCATAAATTGGGTCAACCTTCCCAGTATGTTTGCTTTATGTCAATTGAAAAGTCCTTCTGAGCAAACTCTTTTCAGTGTCTAAGTTGGTAAAACAGCATTGGACCTTACTACCCCCTCAGCTTGCTTACCATTTAACAAGATCATGGGTGACCTTTAAACTCATCTATTTCCTTACCTGACCCCCACTTCCTTTCATTTTTGATGCTCAAAAATCTCAGCTATGACTAGGCACACACATTCCTGAGGTTTCACAGCCTCTCTCTCTTTCCTAAAAGCCAGCTACTTACCATGAGACTCCAGTCTCCTGTTCTGGATGCCCAGCTGTGGGGAAAAAAAACTCAAGTTTTATCCCTGTGCTCCTCAGGACCTCGTACTGCACAATGAGATTATTCTTCAGAATATCCTGAGAATGTGCCTTCAGCGTTTAGCTGTTCCAGTGCTTTTCTCAAAGATGGTATGGAATCATCCAAAAATAAATTTTAAAATGGTGGAGTGAGGTGGGGTGGTGGTGGAAGCAGTTCTTTAAATTGTATTAATCGGCCTTTTCTATTTGTTAGGGTAGAAACTGACAGATGAGAGCAACTCTAATAAGGACAAATTCTGCATACTCAAAGCAGCTATTTGTTCTTGGGGTTATAGGAGACCTGTCATAAAAAATCTGACTTTACGCAAATTCTCCCAGACAATAATCTCAGGTGTAGTACTTGGATCTCTTCATTGGGATGCACAAGAGAGATCACCCATTGAAACAGTGAATGCCTTCTCGTAATATCAAACATGAACCAAATCTACTTTTGTTAGCACATGCTTTCTTTTACTAAACTGCCAATTGCTTTTTGTTGTTCAATCCCATCCCCATCCTGTCACTACCTGGCTGCTTCAGACAAACGGTTGTTACCATTCACTCCCTGATGCACCATCAATAAATCACTCTGAGATGTAAGGCCAGATATCGGCTTTTATTGACTGGAAGAAGGAACAAGCAGTGAGTGACCACCATATTACATCCTGGAGACTGAGGCCGAAGATCAGGCCTCAGATCGCCTTTATACAGGGGTCTGTGGGAGGAGCCACAGGAGCAGTCAGCAGGGGGCGTGTCCAGGCAGGCACACGTAGTTCACTACACTCCCACCACCTATAATGACAATCCGGAATCAGAATCAGGTTTGCTATCAAAGTCAAAGCACGTTGATTATCGAAGTATGTACAGAGTATCCAGCCCTGAAATTTACCTTCCCCACAGACTTTCACGAAATAAAGGGCCATGCAGCCAACCCGTTCAAAGAAAAACATCAAACCACCCTCTCCCCATGTGCAAAAAAAAATTTGTACAAACAGCTACAAAAAAGAAGTGGAAAAACAGAGAATATAAAGCACAAAACCAAGTTCAGTTCAGCTCAGTGTTCATTATCTGCAGGCTGCCCTGATTCAAAAATCGCCTAGAAGTAGTAACTAACGTCAACGACCAGAACCAGAACCAGTGAAATTCCACAATCTACCTTTTGCAAATCAGCTCTTAAGAAATATCAAGGTGAAACATTTCACTTAATGATCTTTGTTGGGGGGGAGGGGAGTTGTTTGTTTTCTATTTAAAAGGAAATCCAGTTTATGGACAATTCTAGAGAATGGATCTCTGTATAGTTTGAGGACCCCTGAAATTCTCAGTAAAGGACATTGCTTATGTGGGATTGAAGACTGTCAATTTAAAAAGTTGTCATGAAAAAAAAATCAATGTACCAAACAGTTGAGCAGGAATTGCTTGGAGCACGTGGTCCTAATGTGACTGCAGCTCCAAGTGTAGGCATTTTCTCTCGATGTGAAGCATTTAAGGCATAATTTCATATGTTTTTGTAAGGATGTTGAATGAAATTGAGAAAGCAGATAGAAAATATTTCTTTGTGTAGAAAGTGCAGGATGTGGGAAGTGTAGGAGGTGGAGTATGACCTTAAAGTAGGTATGGACAATTCAGAAGTTGAGAAATACTTTACTCAATGAATGATAAAAGACGGAACATATTCCTACAGAAACTCAAACAGTTTTCAAAATCGATCTTGCTAGCTGATTGTTTTAGACTTTATAAAGAGTTCCAATCTTCCCAAGACGGGCAGTGAGTCATTGTTGGAGAATATTGTTGAATATTGTAGGATATGTTGGTAAAGACAGATTACAATGTGTTGGAAATCAGAATCGGGTTTAATATCACTGACATACATTGTGAAAGCCTATAAATTACAATAAGAAGTGTAGTATATATTAAAAAGTTAAATAAGTAATGAAAAAAGAGAGCAAAAAAATAGTGAGGTAGTTCATTGTCCATTTAGAAATTGGATGGCAGTGGGGAAGAAGCTGTTCCTGAATTGTTGAATGTATGTCTTCCGCTCCTGTACCACCACCTTGATGGTAGCAGTAAGAAGGCATGTCCTGGGTGATGGGGGTTCTTATTGATGAATGCCACCTTTCTGAATCATCACCTTCCAAAGGTGTCCAGGATGCTCTGGAGGCTAGTGCCCATGATGGAACTGGCTGAATTTGCAACTTCCTGCAGCTTTTTCTAATCCTGTTCAGTGGCTTCTCCAAACCTGACGGTGATGCAACCAGATAGTGATCTCCACTGTACATCTGTAAAAATTTGAGAGAGTCTTTGGAGATATAACAAGTCTCCTCAGCCTCCTAATGAAATACAGTATAGCCACTGTCATGCCTTCTTTATAATTTAATTAATATGTTGAGCCTAGTATAGATCCTTAGAGATGTGGACACTCAGGAACTTGAAACTGCTCACCCTTTCCACTGTTAATCCCTTGATCAGGATTGGTGTATATTCCCTTGACTTCCCCTTCCAGAAGTCCAAAATCAACTCCTTGGTCTTACTGACATTGAATGCAAGGTTCTTAATGTGACACCACTCAACCCGCTGATCTATCTCACTCATATATGCCACCTCATCTCTATCTGAAACTCTGCCAACAATAGTTGGTTTATCGACAAATTTAAGATGGCATTTGGGCTGTGCCTAGCCACATAACCGTGGGTGTAGAGAGAGTAGAACAGTGAGCTAAGCAAAAGCCAAGTTAGAAATTTGGAGTGAAAAACGGAAAATAACCAATATTTAATGTAACACACACAAAATGCTGGAGGAACTCAGCAGGCCAGGCAGCATTTATGAAAGAGTACAGTCACCCTTTCTAGCTGAGACTGTTCTGCAGGACTCAAGAAAAATTGAGCTTGTTCAGCATCTGGAATCAGATTTAATTTTTAGTTCTTTTCTGAGCCATTGCAGCAATCACTATTTCTAAATTAATGCAACACTTGGTAGAATTTCACATCACAAAGGCAGGCTAATTGTCTCAGCTCTGACTTCATAATCTTTGGTCAGAGGGCAGTAGTTTCAGGTTACTTCAGAAATGTTACCATTAGAATCCAGCCAAACATCCTGGTGCAGTGGTGCATTATCAGGGGAACTGTATCTTGAGTGAGATGTTAATCCAAATCAGTAACCTTGATTAATGTCATTTAGAACTAATTTGCTGCACATTATCATGTTACTGTTTGTGTAATCTTGCAGTGTATAAATTGTCTGCTGCATTTTCTTAACTACTATCTCAACTTGGCTGTGAAACACAGAGATGGCAAGAAAGTCGAGTCTTTCTTTAACTGGTCCAGCTGGACTTTGTGATCCACATGAGCTTCTTTACCATTCCTCTGATCAGCTCAACATCAAATATTATTCTATTGTTTTCATCCAAAGCAGGAACATTTTTCTACCAAAATACAGTAAGGAGAGGAGAGTTCCACGTTACTGTACATTCTTGTTAAATAATGTATATCAATGTCCTTTATCACAGAGACCATTTTAAGAATTAGCTTCACTTTATACTGGAGGAACTTGGAGTACTGTGCTTAGTTCTGGTCACCTCCCCACAGGAAGGATGTGGAAACTAGAGAAAGGTTTGCCTCGGGGATCTGTTCTGGGACCCCTGCTTTTCTTTTGATTTTTATAAATGACTTGGATGAAGAAGTGGAGGGATGGGTTAGTAAATTTGCTGATGACATGAAGGTTGTAGGTGTTGTGGATAGTGTGGAGGGCTGTCAGAGGTAACAGCGAAACATTGATAGAATGCTAAACTGAGTTGAGAAGTGGCAGATGGAGTTCAACCCAGATAAGGTGAGGTGGTTCATTTTGGTAGGTCAAGTATGATGGCAGAATATAGTATTAATGGTAGGACTCTTGACAGTGTGGAGGATCAGAGGGATCTTGGGGTCCGAGTCCATAGGACACTCATAGCTGCTGCGTAGGTTGACTCTGTGGTTAAGAAAGCATATGTTGTATTAGCCTTCAATCATGAAGTTTAGGAGCCTTCAAAAGTTTAGGAGCCGATAGGTAATGCTGCAGCTATATAGGACCCTGGTCAGACCCCGCTTGGAGTACTGTGCTCAGCTCAGGTCGCCTCACTATAGGAAGGATGTAGAAACCATAGAAAGGGTGCAGAGGAGATTTACAAGGATGTTGCCTGGATTGGGGAGCATGCCTTATGAGTATAGGTTGAGTGAACTTGGCCTTCTCTCCTTGGAACGACGGAGGATGAGAGGTGACCTGATAGATGTGTATAAGATGATGAGAGGCATTGATCATGTTGATAGTCAGAGGCTTTTTCCCAGGGTTGGAATGGCTAGTACAAGAAGGCATAGTTTTAAGGTGCTTGGGAGTAGGTACAGAGGAGATGTCAGGGGTGGTTTTTTTACACAGAGTGGTGAGTGCATGGAATGGGCTGCCGGCAATGGTGGTGGAGGCAGGTATGAAAGGGTCTTGTAAGAGACTCCTGGATAGGTACATGGAGCTTAGGAAAATAAAGGGCTCTGGGTAATCCTAGGTAATTTCTAAAGTAAGTACATGTTCGGTACAGCACTGTGGGCCGAAAGGCCTGTATTATGCTGTAGGTTTCTATGACTTGAGGTCACTGGATAACTATAGAGAGGAGAGTAGACTATTTGAACCCTGTTGGACATTTCACCATTCAATAATATCATAACTAATCTCAGCACCACCATTCTGCACGAACCCCAAAACTTAAACGCTACACAATGCCTATTGATCTCTGTAATCTGTGCTTGTAATACAGCAGGCAGGCAGTTCTAATAGGAACTAGGAGGATTCTGAATGGATATTGTTTGGTTGTTATGTATTATAAGGCAAATCAGTGATACCTGGTTAGATGTATCTGCACCCCAGATATTTGAACTTTGGTGAAAATAACTAGTAGAAGACTGAATCCTCTTTTTGAGGTATCACTCCTTGAAGATGTCCTTGGTACTACAGAGGCTAGTGCCCATGATGGAGCTGACAAAGTGTGCAATTTTCTGCAGCTTATTTCAATTCTGTTCCCCCACTGTCAGATGGTGATGCAGCCAGTTAGATTGCTCTCCATGATTCACCTGTAGAAATTTGCGAGTGTCTTTAGTGACATGCCAAATCTCCTCAAACTCCTAATGAAATATAGCCACTCTCATGCCTTCTTTGTAGTTGCATCGATAGGCAGGGCTCTGAGATGTTGACACCCAGAAACTTGAAACTGCTCACTGTTGAAGATCATAGAATTTCCACAAACAATTACTCTCCAGTTTCTGTGATCTTTTACCATGCTTTGGGCAATCATGCTAATTTTCTCTCTTAACCTGGAAGAGATTATTTCCCATGGTATGCTCCAGGTTCTGGTTTGATGGTGTGACAGTGCCCAGCTGCTACTGAAGTTATGTTTAACATGGAATAGTTTAGTAGGCAGCTCGAGATGCTGTTAACTGGCTGTTAAATGAGATTAATGCAATAGCTTTGGAGGGAAAATAACTGAGTCCAAGTCAATTAAAAAAGAAAACTCCCAGTCATTCTGTATCCTGGCATTTTTGTGGAGTATTTTGCACCGATAGCAAGACAAACACTTTGAAGCAGTGATACGTGATTGATGTGCAGCAAGTACAAATTTTATAGATGCAAAAATACATTAGTTTGGCATCTACTTTTAGGAATTGTGTAAATGTTCTTATGTGTAACTCATACATAACTCTGTGTCACCTTCTGCTACTCAAGGGTATGAGGTGATCATTTAAAGAGTTTAAAAACTCACCTGGAAAGTTGTGATTTGTAAATATTTAACTCACTTAAAATTTTTACAAACTCATCAGCTTCATTTTTACTAGACCCCATGTATCAAGTGTGTCTGATATATTAAAAAAAATTAAACTATATAGTTTTATTCATTGGCAGTTTGATCTTGCACTATGGACTGCAATGAAAAAAGTGAATATATACAGTATATGGAAATGTCTTCGTTTTGGTTGAAAATTTGTTTCAGTTACATATCACTATACCTGCCAATTCTAACACTCATCTTTTCCGGATGTACTGATTCCTCATCCCGTGCTTTCCTCTATGTTTGAACATGAAGTTTAGAGAGACACCCGATAAAACAATGGTTGTCATATTCTAACAGAACATTCAATCCAGTAATAGTGGCCTGATACATTAAAACAAGTATACAAGACAGGAGCAAAACCAGGTCACTTGGCCCCAAGCCTCAAACTCCCCCCTCCCCCCCACCATACATGTGATGATGGCTGATATATACTGGTCTCAATTCCACCTCTGCCAATTCTCCATAGTCTCAATTCTGTGATCTTTCAGATATTTACTGTATCTATTCAACTGGGAATATCATCAGTTGGTTAATGTTAAAGATCACTTTGAACAAATAGAGAGAAGTGGAGATATTTAGGTGTGGAACTCTAGAATTCAGGAATTAAGACCGAACACTGCCAATACATTGCAGGTAAGGCAGCATTCATGGAGAGAATAAGTGTCTCCCCTCTGCCATCAGATTTCTTAACAGTCCATGAACTCTCTCTCACTATTTTGTCGTCTTTTCACATATTTAAGTATGTTGTAATTTATAGTAACATCAACGTATTGCACTGTACTGCTGCTGCAAAACAACCAATTTCATGACATGTGAACACCTTTTTGAATATGAACACCTCTTTGTCCACTTGGACAAATTGCAGCTCTTGGGTCTTAGTAATGAATTCAGTAATTTCAGATAACCAGCTTTTCCTGCTTGTGCCAGAATTGGCCAGTTCTGATGTACGGTCAGCATTTCCTCTCTCCACAGATGCGGCCTCATTTGTTGAGCGCTACCATTGTTCTCTCTTTTCAGATTTTCAGCGGCAGCTGTGTTCCGCATGTCACATTCCTGGCACAGCTTTCTTTCTGCTACACTGATTTACGCACTCTCCAGTTATATCAGCTCTCATTGGCATGGTGGAGACCAAGAATGTCCAGTTAACACAATAATGCTCTGAGTGTTGCTCTTCAACCTGTTTTTTTTTAATTAGATACTTCTCCATTCCTCCTCTCTGCACTCTGCAACTTAAAATGCACCTTTACCCCTTTCACATTTACACTTCTAATGAAGACCATCAACCCTCCTTTTATCTCAACAGTTGACGCATACCCTGCTTCTACTCATCATTTTCAAAGTATCTTTATTATCAAAGTATGTATACATCGTACAGCCCTGAGATTCATCTCCTTCCTGGCAGCCCCAAAACAAGAAACCCAAAAGAACCTAGTTTAAAAAAAAACAAGTGTCCGTGTCTGTGTCCATGTAAACATTAATATCAAACAATAGCAATCAGATTAAAAGGGAGTCCATTGACGTGAAACCTGCAGCAGACCCAGAGACTCGGCCTCAGTTCAACCACACAGTGGAGCAAATCGTCTGTATTTTTTTTCCGATTTCAGCATGTTGTTGTTGTTTTCCAGAATGTGGACCTTGTTAAGAGCATACAGCAATAATGTAGAAATGTTAGAACCCTAATTTCAAGGGCACCTGAGTCGGAGGAACACTGGTTCCTTAAGGTTGTCGTAGCCAGGGTTGGAAGTGAGGATAAGCTCCCACTACCTGTTGAATGCTCCCAATGTGTGCATCTCAAATAGCCTGACAACCAAGTCCAGGTCCTGACTTTCATGAATGGCTTAGCTATTAAGCACAGCAGAACCATTTTTACTGACAGAAGAAGAGGAAAAGGCAGGTTACTGTTGCCTTAAAACCGGACTCTTTGGGCTGATGGGGCTCATCGGCCGTGGTTGGCAGCTCATCTAGTAGAAGAAAAACTCTGGCCTCAAACCTCTGTTGCCTTGTGATGTAACCCACTCATGGGAAGGCTTTGGGAGTAAACTCCAAGGAAAAATCCAGAGCTGGAGTCCCTAAGGCAGTCCTACATTGAGTTCAATGCTGACTTGCAAATTGGAGTAAAGGGAATTATGAGGCTACCAGGCAGGAACTTGGAAGCTTAAATTGGGAACAGATGTTCTCAGGGAAAGGTACAGAAGGAATGTGGCAAATGTCCAGGGGATATTTGTGTGGAGTTCTGCACAGGTACGTTCCAATGAGACAGGGAAGTTATGGTAGGGCACAGGAACTGTGGTGTACAAAGGATGTAGTAAATCTAGCCAAGAAAAGAAAAACTTATGAGAGGTTCAGAGAGCTAGGTAATGTTAGAGATCTAGAAGATTATAAGGCTAACAGGAAGGAGCTTAAGAAGGAAATTAGGAGAGCCAGAAGGGGCCATGAGAAGGCCTTGGCTGACAGGATTAAGGAAAGCTCCAAGACATTCTACAAGTATGTGAAGAGCAAGAGCATAAGATGTGAAGAGTGAAGACTATCAAGAGCGACAGAGGGAAAGTGTGTATGGAACCAGAGGAGATAGCAGAGGTACTTAATGAATACTTTACTTCAGTATTCACTATGGAAAAGGATCTTGGTAATTGTAGTGATGACTTGCAGCAAACTGAAAAGCTTGAGCATGCAGATATTAAGAAAGAGGATGTGCTGGAGCTTTTGGAAAGCATCAAGTTGGATAAGTTGCTGGGACAGCCTGAGATGTACCCCAGGCTACTGTGGGAGGTGAGGGAGGAGATTGCTGAGCCTCTGGCGATGATCTTTGCATCATCAATGGGGACGGGAGAGGTTCTGGAGGATCGGAAGGTTGCAGATGTTGTTCCCTTTTTCAAGAAGGAGTAGAGATAGCCCAGAAAATTGTAGAGCAGTGAGTCTTACTTCAGTGGTTAGTAAATTGATGGAGAGATCATGAGAGGCAGGATTTATGAACTTTTGGAGAGGTACAATATGATTAGGAGTAGTCAGCATGGCTTTGTAAAGGACAGGTCGTGCCTTACGAGCCTGATTGAATTTTTTGAGGATATGACTAAACACACTGATGAAGGTAGAGCAGTAGATGTAATGTATATGGATTTCAGCAAGGCATTTGACAAGGTATCCCATGCAAGGCTTATTGAGAAAGTAAGGAGGCATGGGATCCAAGGGGATATTGGTTTGTGGATCCAGAACTGGCTTGCCCACAAAAGGCAGAGTGGTTGTAGACTGGTCATATTCTGCATGGAGGTCGGTGACCAGTGGTGTGCCTCAGGGATCTGTTCTGGGACCCTTACTTTTCGTGATTTTTATAAATGACCTGGATGAGGAAGTGGAGGGATGGGATAGTAAGTTTGCTGATGACACAAAGGTTGGAGGTGTTGTGGATAGTGTGGAGGGCTGTCAGAGGTTACAGCGGGACATTGATAGGATACAAAACTGGGCTGACAAGTGACAGATGGAAGTTCAACCCAGATAAGTGTGAGGTGGTTCATTTTGGTAGGTCAAATATGCTGGCAGAATATAGTACTTATGGTAAGACTCTTGGCAGTGTGGAGGATCAGAGGGATCTTGTGGTCTGAGTCCATAGGACACTCAAAGCTGCTGCGCAGGTTAACTCTGTGGTTAAGAAGGCATACGGTGTATTGGCCTTCATCAATTGTGGAATTGAATTTAGGAGCCGAGAGGTAATGTTGCAGCTATATAGGACCCTGGTCAGACCCCACTTGGAGTACTGTGCTCAGTTCTGGTCACCTCACTATAGGAAGGATGTGGAAACCATAGAAAGGGTGCAGAGGAGATTTACAAGGATGTTGCCTGGCTTGGGGAGAATGTCTTTTGAGAATAGGTTGAGTGAACTCGGCCTTGGAGCAACTGAGGATGAGAGGTGATCTGATAGAGGTGTATAAAGTGATGAGAGGCATTGATTGTGAGGATAGTTAGAGGGCTGAAATGGTTGCCACAAGAGGACACAGGTTTTAAGGTGCTGGGGAGTAGGTACAGAGGAGATGTCAGGGGTAAGTTTTTTACGTAGAGAATGGTGATTGCATGGAATGGGCTGCTGGCAACGGTGGTGGAGGCGGATACAATAGGGTCTTATAAGAGACTTTTAGATAGGTACATGAAGCTTAGAAAAATCGAGGGCTATGGGTAACCCTAGTAATTTCTAAGGTAGGGACATGTTTGGCACAACTTTGTGGGCTGAAGGGCCTGTATTGTGCTGTAGGTTTTCTATGTTTCTGTGTTTCCTGTGTTGGTGCTGCTTTCTGTTGTTCCTTTTGATTCATCAGCTGAATGGAGAGGAGCAGCCTGCTTCGTGGGCAACAGCTTGCTCTCCCTATCGTACTGCCCAGGCTGTGTATCATGTAGAGCTGGGACACAATATCCATGGTCAACCTTGACCAACTGAGGGCCTCAGAAGAACACTTGCATCCTCACTGGTTGCAGGGTTGGAGATGGAAATAAGAGCTGAGGCTTTAAAAGGCATTGATCAGACCACACCTGTAGTATTGTGAGCACTTTTGAGCCCCTTGTCTAAAAACAGGTATTGACATTGGAGTGTGTCCAGAGGTGGTTCACGAGAATGATTCTGGGAATGAAAGTGTTAACTTAAGAGGAGTGTTTAATGGCTCTTGGCCTGTACTTGCTGGAGTTTAAAAGAATGAGAGAGGATTTCATTGAAACCAATTGAACATAGAAAACCCTAGATAGCGTGGATATGGAGAAGATGTTTCCAATAGCGGCTGGGTTTTGGACCAGAGGACACAGCCTCAGAATAGTGGAATGTCCATTTAGAACAGTGATGAGGAGGAATTTCTTAAGCCAGTGGGTGGATGAATCTATGGAATTCATTACTAAGGTTGGGTGCGGAGGCTAAGTCATTCAGTATATTTAAAGTTGAAGGTTCTTGATTAGTTAGAGTGCCAAAGGATGCAGGGAGAAGGCATGAGATTGGGGTTGAAAGGGATAATAATCAGTCAGGAAGGAATGTATGAGCAGACTTGAAGGGTTGAATGATCTAATTCTGCTCCTATGTCTTACGGTCCAAATATTTAAAAACCTGAGAAAGAATACAGCAGCAACACCTCAAAGGCATGTGGCAACAACTTATTCCCAATGGTATGAGTACTTTTAGTTCTTGAATTAGGTAACCCTTCCTTCAAGGGTTCCTTTTCACTTCTGCCCCCTCCTACTTTTTCTTCCAATTGTCCTGCACCTCCCACTTCTGTGCCCATCCCCTCAGCTACATCACACAAATCCCTCACCCCCTGGTTTCATCCATCAACTACACACACAGTTGATCCTCAAGCTCCCCCACCCTCCTCCCTATCATATTCTGGTTCTATCTGCACCTCACCACTCCTCCTATACTGTACTTTCTATTGGCACTTCCTTTACGTATCAGACTCCAGCACTAGTAGCCTTTTGTGTTCTGCTTATCTCTATTTAGCAGCTGTCTGCAACATTCCATTCCTCCACCCCCCAGCCTGCTCCATCTGCCTCTCTTCTTCCCCTTGCTTTGCCTCCAACTATCATGAATTTGCTCTTCTCTTCCAATTTCCCCCTCCCCTAACCTGGCACATTGTTCTTGCACTCTGCCTTGGTCTGCCATTTACGTGGAACCCCTGTCTCACCACTTCCTTTCTGTTTTATGCCTGCCATCTCCCTTTTCTACTCTCGGTCCTGATGCAGGATTGTGACCGAAATTGTCAACAATTCCTTTCCTCCCTCGGATGTGGTCGACTTTCTGAGTTCTTCCAGCAATCGATTCATTGCTCCATATTCCAGTGTCTGCAGTTTCTTGTGTCTTCTGGGAAAAAATATTACTGGGCTAAAGCCTCAGTGGGTATTTGGTGGCATTCTAATATCACTAAAAACTTTCTAGTCCCAGTGCTAGAGAAAATTTGGAGTTCATCTGACAACCCTTTAAAACAATTTTGCATGTGAAAAGAAAATGAGTATATTTATAAAATATTTATTTTTAGTTATAATTTTAGGAAGGGCTTCTCTAATTGATTCATTAAGTAGAGAATTTCTTTGATCACTCATGTGTAAAAGATTATTTTTAGCTAAAGAGCAATCCTGTCAGATTTTTTTAAAGCACTTTAAACATTTAGAAGAGGTTTTTGAATTTTTTGTCACTCTCAGATATAAAAGCAATAACATCTAATACTCTTATAAACCACAGGAGCATTGCTTTCATGGTTTATGGTTAATCCCTGCCAATTCTTGCATATTGAAAGCACAAGTTGGACCTCAAAATCAGAATAAAGAAAGCTTTGTAAAATGTTTTCTTTGGGGTATTGAATGTTTAATTTTGTTTAAAAAAACTTAGTTGTAAGATATTTCTCAAAATTAGGGTAAAAAATCTGCAACAAAATTTGGGCGTATTTCTAGAATCATGGTGACTCTACACCACAGAGTTGGGTTCCAGAATACTGACATTCTGAGGATTGAGGTTGAGGATTGCCTATGTGTTTCTTGCCAAGGCTGAATGGATTTTGTTAGTGAAGCTGCGGCTTCCAGCAGGACTCTGAGATGCAATGGACACAGGAAAACATGAATTCCCTTATCAATATCATCTCAATGGAAACACTAGAGCAAAGTTTGGACAAGGCAGGCCATGGCTTCTTGAAGCAATATTGATAAAGTCATACAGTGCACTGTTCTTAATGAACAATTCAGAGTGAGTAGGTTCAAATTGGATTGAGAAATCATGAGAACTTGCTACTCAACTGATTACTTTGCTCAGATAGCTTCATTATCTGTCCAACATTTAAAACCGTTTCCTGAATTTGAATGTTGGTTGTATTACATTTGCTAGTAATGAATGTGCTAAGTTAGCAAACGTATCAAGTGAGTTTGATCAATTAAGTTATATGGGGCAGAATGGGTAAAATTATCTCATCTCATTCTTAGAGGTTTTAAAGATGTCGATAATTTTCCTTTTGGTTGCTATTTCCCCCTTTTTTGTCTTTTCTGTGTGTGTATCGACTCAAATTCATCTGTTTTCATTCTCAAGTATACCCTGGTAGTACATCAAATTGGAGAGTAATGGTCTCTGTTTTGATGAAGGGCCTCAGAACTGAAAAGTTAACACTGTATCTCTCTCCACAGATGCTGCCTGACCCAGTGAGTGCTTTCTGCACTATGTTTTTATTTCAGATTTCCAGCATCTGCAGTTCTTTAGATATTTGATTGGCCCAGTATTCATTTGATGGCCAGTGGCTCTCAGCTTGCATTCCCAACTACTTGTAGTTGAGAAAGAATTGTTGCTGAAAGATATGAGAAAAGGCCTTTATGATGCTTTATACCTTGAAATGTTCCAAAGAGTATCTGCTTCCCAATCTGAACAGGGGGTCTCTATACTTTTGATGGAGTTGGAGTACTGGTTTTACAACTTTGGCTTTTCTGTGTTTGCTGTGCCATGATTTGTACTGCTCTGCATACTTGTCACCTCAAGGTGTTTTTGCGATGCAATTAATGATCTGTTTTTTTCAAAAATAAACAGGGCTGGCTTCTGAGAGGATGAGAGGCCCATCACATCGAGCTTCCCTGATCATCACTTTGTCATGGAGTCTCTGGCACAGTGTGGTATTGCTGAATCTCGAGGATCCAAATGTCTGCAGCCATTGGGAGAGGTAAGCCTCCCTTACATCAGCAAGGAGTGTTTTCATTCACTTCCTGTAATAGAACAATTTTTTTTTAGCAGGTCAAGCTGCATCCGTGAAGAGAGAAACAGATATTAGTACAGTGGGTTGATAACATATCATCAGAATTTTCATGAAATGTCATCAACCTGACTCATTGGTCCAGCTTCTATTTCCTTAGAAGCTGCTTTACCTGTAGAGTATTCCCAGTACTTTTATGTTTCCTTTTCAAATTTCCAGTATATGCAATTTTTGAAGATACATTTTCTGATCAAGTGTGGTCTATTTACACTAATAGGAAGCAAATCACCTTTATTTATGTTTTCTGTGTTGTGGGGTAATGATAAAGCCAGCATTTAATAACCATTTCTAATTGCCATCAAGTTGATAGTGGTAAGGCAGCTCCTCGTTCCATACTGTCTATATAGTGAAGGACCTCTTGGTGCAACTAGGTGGGGAATTACACGATTTTGTTCACAACCTGCAGGACAGTGATATACTTCCAAGTCAGCACAATGTGGGGCTTAAAGTTGGTGGTGCTATCGTATGCCTGGTGCTCATGTGCTTCTGAATAATAGTGTGCATTCATTTACACCAAGTGTATTGATATACAAACCAGTTAGTTTGGCAGTGATAGTATTGGTGTGTGGTTGACATTGGACTTGGAGGAAGAAGCAGCAGGGTATGAAACATGAGCAAGCTTGCAGCCAGAGTCATGGTGCTGAGTGTGGCTGTGTGGATGGAGATGTGTTTATGTTTGGGATCTCTGGAGATTGGGAATGTAGTTAGGTTTACAGTTGGAATTGGGGTGCTGAATGTGGGCCAACTGAGCAGTCCGATTTGGGCTCATTTCTGGAAGATCAGTGGTTTGTGGCAGGAGTTTGAGCCAAGTCATGCGGTTGGGTTCAAGTTTGGGAATGCTATGGGTCAAAAATATAGATATTCTCCTGGAAGGAGTCAGAGTCTGGTTCTGTGAATGGGGTTGGAGGTGGGTCCGGGAATACCCAAGGGTCAAGGACATGAATAGGTTTGCGGATGGTGTTGGGATCTAGAGCATGGGCTGCTTCTATGGTCAGAGTTGGGTGATAGAGCACAAGGAATCAGGAACACGGATTGGTATGGGTCACAATTAGGGATAGGAGCACTTGTATGTTTCATTTTGTTGCAGCAAACTAAAACTGATGCAGAAGCCATTATATTAATTAGAGAGATTGACAACTTTATGTCAATTCAACCTCGGTATCAAGGTCAAACCTAGTGTAATCTACTTTTTATTCTCAATGAGAAGTCTGTGCCGGTGTCCCCTAAATAATGAGGATGGGGTGTGATGCACTTAGCAACGTGCTCATCGGACATAAAAAAACGCATGTTCATTGTTGTGTATGGGAAATGCAACAATTCATGTATTATCATTCTGAAAGAATGAAAAACCCCGCATGGTACATTAGTTCTGATTGATGGAGCATATTGAATCACCAGAAAGGTTGATTTGAAAAATTGATGAGAAGTATTTGAAGAACAAAGAATTGTGTCAATGATTGTGAATTCATTATCATGTTGCAAGTAACACTCTTGTCTTTCCAAGCTACTCAGTGACTATCCAAGAATCCTATGCCCACCCATACGATCAGATTTACTATACGAGCTGCACTGATATTCTGAACTGGTTTAAATGCACTCGGCACAGGTAAGATATAGTTCACCACCTTTCGTGTTAGAAATGAAGTACAAGATTTTTATTATATAAGTATTAGTAATTTCCCTCAGATTTAACCTGATAGATACTGTAATTACATGTAAGGAGTGAAAAATAAATTTAATTCACAGATATCTTAATCAATAGTTGCATTTACTCTCAGAGAATGTGTACAATATACAACCTGAAATTCTTTAAGTTCCAGTTGAACTTAAAAAAAATACTCATTGATTCCTTTATGAAGTCGTCCATGAATTTCCAATATACATATCTGGCAGCAGGCAAGTCCACTTAGCTGAGGAATTTCCACTGGAAAATGCTACTATTGACACTGATAATTTCTCTTGTTCTTGTCAAATGGACAGCCAAGTTATCAATGGCTTGTTCAGAGAAGCTTCAAGCCCTAACCCCTTGTTTTTTCTTCACTCCATCTGACCCCTTGAGCCGGTATCATTCTCTGGAGTCAAAACTATGCTGTGATCTAACTCCACACACTTGCTTTTCCCATAACTCTTAATTTTTTACAGTTTTAAAATCCGGAGTTGTAAGTGTACCTACTCCCTGTGAATGGAAACATTTTATAACTTTATTTCTGAAAGACATGTTCAGACTTGGAATTATTGCAGAGTCTCCCTGACCAATCTTTCTACCTAATTATTTTTAAACAATATACAGCCTCATCATCTCTAAGTGCAGAGAGTGTAATTCCGGTTTCTGTAACCCCTCCTCGGTAATGATCATTCTGGTATACCAACACTGCACTGATCCCATGGCCAGTTTACATCTCCTGATTTTCATTGCCCTGAATTAAACAGCTACTAAGATGATAATTATGAATTTGAGATTTGGTCATATTGACTCTAAAGTTCCTGCAAACATAGAAGAGGAATGTACATTAGAAGAATTTAACTTTTGATGTTGTTCTCAGCTGAAAGCAATGTCTAGACATTCAAACATGGGGTTAAGGATCCTTGAGTTTTTCATTCATAGACTATGATGTCAAACCAATGTAATGTTGATCCTGTATGGAATAAATTGTCTTGTATGGTGAACGTTAACAATTAATGTACTTTGTATTGTGAATTTCATGAATAAAATATACTTTTGAAAGTTAAAATAAAAAACAGTATGCAGACTGTGGCTAGCAGTTCTGAAGGGAGTGGCCATGATTCAGCCAGTCTTAGATAAACGCTGGACTTGCAGAGTCTCTGAAAGTCATTTTCTGAACTGAGTGAGGGATGCCAGGGTTGGAAATCCATTTCTCTGATTCGCTGACATTCGGACCCAGCGTGGGGCTGAGAACACTAATTTTCTTGCAGATTCTTGGCTTGGGGAATTAAATGGTATTAGGCAAGTTATTTATATTTTTATTCACTTCAATGTTTTAAGTGGATTTTCAATTAACTTTCTTTTAAGAATTAATGAAATATATTATTTTCATTCCTTCTGGAGATCTTAACTGTTTCTTGATGTTAACAGCTTTAAAAGAAGCCAAGTTTTTGCTCTCAGCCTTGGCTCCTGGGGAAGGATGCCAGAGTGTTTGGAGGTGGGGCCTTGTGGTCGGCATCCTGAGGCCTACTCACAGCTCTGGTCTGCTTCTCACAGCAAAGAAGTAAGGGCTGGATTAGATCCAGTGTGATTCAGCAATATATTTACATTTTTGGGTTACATAAAGCTTATTTTAATCCTCCTTCCATTTTGAGTCATGACCAATTAGACAAGGTGTGACTAATGTCAAAGTTGAATCTATTGTCACATGTGCAAGTACATGAAGCACAGGCGCAATGAGAAATTTACTTGCAGCAGCATCCTGGGACAAAGCATCAGATAAACAGCATTCCTGAGCAAAACAAATTATACACAATCTTTACGAGGAAGAACACATTCAGGACAAAAAAAAATGCCCATTTTAGTGCCAAATGTCCCACCTTGGTCCTTGTCTTTTAGGATAAGCTATCGTACCGCATACAGACGTGGGGAGAAAACTATGTACCGCCGTCATTCTCAGTGCTGTCCAGGATTCTATGAAAGTTCTGATATCTGTGTCCGTAAGTAACACATTTATTTGCAAACTGTTTGGATTGATTATTTTTTTTATTGACGTACAGCACTGAGTAGACCTTTCTGAGTCCTTCGAGCTGTGCCACTCACCAATCACCCAGTTTAACCCTAGCCTAATCACAGTCCAAGTTACAATGACCAATTAACCTACCAACCAGTACCACTTTGGACTGAGGGAAGAAAACAGAGCAATTGGAGGTAACCCACTCGGTTACAGGCAGTGGCAGGAGTTGAACCTGGCTCTCTGGTGCTGTAAAGTGTTGTGCTAACCACTATGCTAGAGTGACTCCCTGCTGATCAGAGTGAGACCCATAACACGATGAAAACAGGTATCTCCACGGTCTCCTCTGTTTGCACCACCTACTCTGAATCGAGAGCATCACAATGTTACAGTTAGTAGAGCTGTGGCCTCGATTCCAGTGAGTCAGGTTCAAACCTGACTCCTGTACTGTCCTTATGGGTTATATGTTTATTTAGTTATTTACCACTACAGCACGGAGTAGGCCCTTGCAGCTCTTTGAGCCACGCTGCCCCAGCGACCCCTAACAAACCTGATTTAACCTTAACCTAACATTTATAATGACTAATTAACCTATCCAGTACGTCGTTGGACTATATGAGGGAACCGGAGGACCTGGAGAAAGCCCCTGTATTCCACGGGGAGGATGAACAGAGTCTCCATACAAAACAGAACCAGAATTGAACACCAGAGTGCCTGAACTGTAATAGTGTCACACTGACCATTACGCTATCGTGTTACGTGCATTCTCCCTGTAATCATAAGGGTTTCCTCCTAAGTGCTCTGATTTGTTCCCACATTACAAAGACCGCAGGTGGGTGAGATACTTGGCCAATGTTGGTAGAATCTGGAGTGAGTTTACGGGAATGATGGGGCAATCGATTTTATGGAATAGAATTACTCTTGACCTGAGATGAATTGTGTGAGTTGAAATTGCCATCCTTTATTAGGAATTGTGGGAATACAGAATTCTGATCGTGAAGTCCAAGTAAAATGCAGTCTGTTCAGATTTATTTTGATGGGATCATATCTGAGCAGAAAACTCTGAAGCCAGAGCATGGTTCATTGCTAAAAGAATACAATTCTCACTATTTTAAAGCTGAAAAATTAGTTGAGTTGTACTTTAATATCCATATCAAAATATTTCACCTTTCCAGGAAGCAATCTCACTTCAGCCAGTAGTATATGAAAATCTAGCACAAAATATCAGGAAATGTTTCACTGTGTGGAGGTGCTGTCTTTCAAATGGGGCATCACAGCTGATTCTACAAGAATTATTATTATTATTATCTGAGTTCTTCAGTCAGAGGGTGGTGAATCTGTGGAATTCATTGTCACAGTCCGCTGTGGCGTCAAGTTGCTGATGGATTTAAGGCAGGCTTTGATAGGTAAGGGTTATGGGCAGAAGGCAGGAGAATGAGGTTGGAAAGATGAACAGTGATTGAATGGCAAAGCAGAGTCAATGAGCTGAAGGGACTAACTCTGTTCCTATAAACTAATGGTCTTATACACACAATGAATGCTGTGTTTTCTATTTGTCATAAGAGTCGTTTGCCAGAGAAATTGGCCCTTCATCCTATAATGTTCATCTTGACATTGCATCCCTGCAAGCTAATCCCATTTGCCCGTGTTAGGTCTGTGGCCTTCTGTGCCTTGTAATGCAAGATTTTGTTTCAAAAGCGCTTCAGCACTCTTGAAGAACTTTGGATTCTTGTGTGTGGTGGGGCGAGGGGAGGCAGATTGGAAGACAACTCTGTCATTTTTAAATTTTAAAAACTATTGATGATTAGTTTTGTTTTTGTAATCAGGGATAATTAATTGTTTTACTATAATCAATGAAAAGGCTATTCTCTCCACATCACAGTATTTATTCTGGGTGATGAACTTCCCTGCCTTCTGAGTTTTGCAGTTTCCTATTGTTCTGTATTCAATACAATTTGAGTAATTGTGTGTGTGTGTATGTGTGTGTGTGTGTGTGTGTGTGTGTGTGTGTGTGTGTGTGTGTGTGTATGTGTATATGTGTGTGTGTATATATATATATATATATATATATATATATATATATGTATGTATGTGTGTATGTATATATACACACACACACACACACTGTTTGATTAAGTTGGTTTAAATAATTAATTACAGGTTACACATGCAAAAAAACATTAATTGCGTATGTCACCGCGCTACCATGTGATATGTGTGTGCCTTGCTTATAGTAAAATAAAGTTTCACCTGTATTCCCAAACTCCCCATGCCTTTATTTGAATTAATTTAATGTTTTGAAGTTACAAAACATAGCACCTACAGTATTGTAGCTTTCTCATGCAGTCAGCTCTGCTTCACCAAAAAGACATTCAGGCGATTGAAACAACATCAGTATGTGAGCTGATTCTTTTCTGTCAGGTTTGATGAGCTATTAATCAGAAAACAAAATGCTTCTGACCAGCTGATAGAGCAGCAAGCACTCAGGCTGATTTATCTTCCTTCAGCCCTTTAGTGACTATTATTGGTTCACTGCATACGTTTGTGTGAAATGCAAAAGCTGGGAAAATGGTGGACACCTGACTTAAAGCCAAATAAAGCAAAAACGGAGTGTTTTCCATTGAATTGGTACTTCAGTCCGTAGGAAGCAGGTTGCAGGAAAAGCTTGGGTTAACGTGGAGAAATGCCAATGTGAAAATAGGTTTAAAATTGGAGGAGGTCGGGAGGGCTGTCAGGATCTGTGGAGGGAAACAGTTCAGGTTTAGGTTCAGACCATACAGCTGCACTGGAAGGATAGAGGAGAGGTGGGGTGGGGCAAGAGCTGGCTAGTGATAGGTGAGGAGGGGTGATGGACAGATTGAGGAGGAAAGAGTTGAAATACTGGGAAGAAGGCTGGGAGGCAATAGATGAAGCTGACAAAGGGCTGCAGATGATAGAATCTGATAGGAAAGGAAGATGGAACGTGGAACCGAATTGGGGTTGCTTCCATCGGAACTGGCGGATTGGGAATTAGATGAAGAGCTGAAAGCCAGGACACTTTGAGTGCAGGTACGGGAAGTGCCAGCCCAGGCAGAATGGACAAAATTTACCCTCACTCCCTCTTCTTCCCACCCCACCCCACCCCTCCCATTGTGCCATGACGTTGATAAGGAGAGGATTTCAATGGAAGCAGGAACATTCCATATCTTGAGACCCTCCACTGGTTGGGGTTGACTATGGATGCTGCATCCGTACTGTCTACATGATAGACAAGCAAGTACACAAGCCAGGGCAGAACAATATGGAGAGCAAGTTATAATGCCCATGCATCAGGCTCCCCCTCTCCACACAGCCGATGAATCCAAAAGAACGGCAGAGACCGATCCAATGTGTCACCAGCGGCATTGCAGGAGTTTCCAGTCAGCGTTGAACTCAATGGAGGACTGCCTTAGGGGCTCCAGCTCTGGAATTTCTTCAGGGTTTGCTCCTGAAGCTTTCCGCATGAGTGGGTATAGCCGCAAGGCCCCGTAAGTTTGAGATTAATTTTCCTTGTCACAGATGAGGTGCCGACCAAGGCTGATGAGTCCTGTCTGCCTGAAATTCCACATCAGACTGACGGGAAAAATCAGAGGAGGGATGGGGGATAAACCTCCTTGCAGCATGTGTTTTTAAGATTTGGAATGCATTGACTGATCAGGTAAAGAATACAAATTCAATAGTGACTTTGGAAGAATACTTTGAACGATCAAGCAGGTGGTAGGTGGTCTCTTTCAAAGCACCAGTGCAGGCAGCGGCTTGAATAGCCTTGCTCTGACCTATATCGCTCTTTCTACAAATGATTCGAATTGTGTAATAGCCTGAAGCTATCTCAATATGATAAGTTTTAAATTTAAGGACCTTTGCCTTTTAAAAGATGTGCTTAACATCTCGTACCATGAAATCGGTAAAACACTGCAACCTTTGTTTCACTCCATGACTCGGTATGTTTCTGATCAAACGTTACAGTAAAGTACAAAGCGATTAAAACATGTGATCCTGGAGACCATAGCCTTTGATTTTTGTTTCTGGCTGCTGATTATAGAGAGTAATTCATTTTCAACAACACTTCAGTTTGAAATAATGCTTTTAATTGTTGTCATATGAATAATAACTGACCATAAAGAAGTTATGATGTTCAGTGCTCAGTATTGTAGCTTTGCTTATTTTGATCCCAGTGATATTTGGATCATCATCCTGACTGAGGCAAACGTTTATCCCAGTGTTTATTGTACTAATATTCCAGAATAACCATGCAATATTGACTCAGTGAATTGCACTGTATTCTCTGCCCAACCCTGCCTGGCACTGCAGAAACACTTTTTCTTGTTGCATTTATATGTAGAGGAACATTCTGCCCAGATTTTTGATTTAAGCTCAGTGTCAAGGGGCAGGCCTCCAAGAAGACCACAGCTTTGTCATAGGTTTAGGATGCTTGCATGCCGCAATGACCCAGAGAGCTATGCTGGCTGGAGTCAGGGCTTTATGCTTTGGCTCCTGGTAGGGTCACCCACGACAAACAGGTCAAAGGGTAAAGGCTAGACTAAGGGTGATCCACTGCTCCTCCAAGGTTAGGCTCAGGACTAATAACCCCGAGTGGTAAAATAAAATAGTTATAGAAGCAGCAATGAAGAATCCTTGTGACAGTGTTCCTGAGACTCCACTCGGGATTTGTGCGACTGACAGTAGCGAAGATCGGGAGGATACCACTGACATGATGTAGGAAGCCCTGAACGCTGTCAGAGATGGAGGACCTTCATTGCTGCCCTATACACTAATGGTGTAATGGACAGTAAGTAAGTCAGTCAAGGGACAGCTCCTGTGGCCTGTGCTCTGATGCTGCCTGTGTAAATTTCTCCCTGTGACTGCATGTGTTTTTCTGGGTGCTCCAGTTTCCCCTCTCGTTGTAACACCGTGCAGGTTGGAAGTTTACCAAGTTGTGCATAGTGAAAGCTGAGCAGAATATAGGGAAAACAAAATGGACTAGTGTAAGACGAGGTGCTTGATTGACAGATGTCCTGAAGGACCTGCTTCTTTGTCCTATCCCTCTCTGATTCTATAAAGGTTTTGTAATCTCAAAACAGATCAGCAGGTCAATGCCAATAAATGCTCCTCCCACCCCTTGTCACCTCATCCTGTTAGCATCCCTCCAGCCCTTTCTGTCTCGTGGTTTTATCAAGTTACCCCCCCCCCCCGCCCCCAATCGCAGAGGTTTCAAGAAAATAACCTCTCCCTCAACGTTTCAAGAACAAAGGAGCTGGTTGTGGACTACAGGAGGAATGGAGACAGGCTAACCCCTATTGATATCAGTGGATCTGCTGTTGAGAGGGTGAACAGCTTTAATTTCCTCAGCATCCACATCACTGAAGATCTCACGTGGTCTGTACCTGCCGGCTGTGTGGTGAAAAAGGTACAACAGTTCCTCTTTCACCTCAGATGGTTGAGCAAGTTTGTTATGGGCCCCCAAATCCTAAGAACTTTCTACAGGGACACAATTGAGAGCATCCTGACTGGCTGTATCACTGCCTGGTATGGGAACTGTACTTCCCTCAATCGCAAGACTCTGTAGAGAGTGGTGCGGACAGCCTAGCACATCTGTACATGTGAACTTCCCACTATTCAGGACATTTACAAAGGCAGGTGTGCAAAAAGGGCCCAAAAGATCATTGTGGACCCAAGTTAGCCCAACCACAAACTGTTCCCCCTGCTACTATCCAGGAAACAGTACCGCAGCATGAAACCCAGGACCAACAGTCTCTGAGACAGCTTCCTCCACCAGACCATTAGACTGATTAATTCTTGCTGATACAATTATATTTCTATGTTATATTGACTGTCCTGTTGTACATACTATTTATTATAAATTACTATAAATTGCACATTTAGATGGAGACGAAATGTAAAGATTTTTACTCCTCGTGTATATGAAGGATGTCAGTAATAAAGTCAATTCAAATGCATCTTTGCCATTCAGCTCAATCACTTCCTGCAAGCATGAGTTTCATATTTTTATTAGCTTCAAATAAAGATGTAAAGATCAAGTAAACTAATTTCAAGTAAAGATCTTTTCACCCTAGTATTTGATTTCCGAGTGACCAACCATCTTATACAAATGGCCAACATGTTTGACCACTTGCATAACTTCCAGATCCACTTTGCCAGACAGATTTTAAACTACTCCAGTAGTCGCCTCATTGCCCCGTTTGTCTTCTCATCACCTTTTCTCCTCATTGATTCTCTGGGAATGTTTCACATGCTGAATCCCCACATCCTGTCCTCTAGATGTTATTTTCCTTACCCCCTCACCCACAATTATTTAGCCAATTTGTAAAAATGAACTTTAATTCAGATACTTTGAGAACATTTCTGTGAATGTACAAACTCCTTATGGGCAGCAGTGGGAATTGAAAGCATTGTGCCAACCACTATGCTACCATGCCAATAAACATGAGGGAATAAGAAATAGAAGCATATGTTTGCAGGGTTAAATAAGGAAGGGCCATCTGGAGCCCAACACCATAATTATTTTGTAATACTTCCTTTTGAATGAAAAAACACCTTTATATAAATTTTGCTGTATTAATATTATTACCTTAGTATGTCTAACATGAACATTTCTGCAAGGATTTTATTGATCAGCAAAAATGGTCATATAATTCAGCACTTTCACATAACATTCAACTAAAATGCTTTAAAAACAATTTACATGAATCTCATTTTTGTTTTTGAGTTGTGCAACTTTGCAAGGGTTATCAGCATTTGATTCATGTTAAACTATGTTGATCAAAACTTGGCAGGGCTTCATGCAAGTACTTAAATCCTTTTTATAAAGAAGTTCTCAGAAAATCAATTTATCCTCCTCAGACTTGAGTTCGGAATGAGGTTGTATTTTTGTTGCAGGAACTGGAAGCAGAATTTTCATGGTTGTATAATCAGAGCTATGAACTAAGATTGTTTGCTGTCAGTCCTGATGTCATTGAGTATGATCAAGGCAAAGGTCCTGAACAGCTGGAGATCATGTTATCACGTCAGAAAATTGAGTACTTCCACTCAAGTGAGTATCTCCAGTCTAGGTGAGATAGAAACCATGACAATAAACCTCAGGTGGACATAGGAGGTATCATGGCACTATGCGTTATCCCACAGAGTCCAGGAGTAGTTTTCACCCCTCAACTACTGGCCTTGAAATAGATCATTATATAATGTTGTGTGAACATTGCTGCGATTGGATCTCCTTTCTTCTTTCCCATTTTCCTTTCTTTCATCCTCCCCTTCCCTACTACATTCTTTCCTTCTGTCTTTCAGTAATCAAATTAACTTTCCATTCTCGCATTACAACAATGACTACACTTCAAAAATCAATGACTCTTAAGTACTTTAAGATTCATTGAGGAGACACATTTCACTGCATGTTTCAATACACATATGATCAATAAATGAAACTGATTCTGAAATCTGAACTCGGTGTTCTCCTTGAACCTTTCTTCAGCCTCCCTCCCTTCCCATTAAATATTGTAAATACTGACTTAGACTTGAGAACTTAGGGTGTAAAACTCTGTAGCTGAGACGTGTTAGACCACAACAAGCTGCAGAAGCCATTGCGTTCAAATGAACGGACTCCTCGAGCAGCAGCACAGATCTGAGCTGACAGGCTGCAGCTGTTGTTGCAAGTCGCTAACTTCAAGTTTTCTTTCTCTCCCATTTTGTTTCCTCGCATGTCTGACACGAACAGCTCACTGTGCTGAGAAGTGTGTCCATGGAAGATGTGTTGCTCCCAATACTTGTCAGTGTGAACCAGGCTGGGGAGGACCAAACTGTTCCAGTGGTAAGTTCTCACCTGCTTCTGTCAATCTTGGCATTTTTCAGAGTAATATCTTTTCTCTAATGAACAACACCCGTTGATCTTTAATTTTGCATTGCTGAAGCATAGGATGGAGCTTGTAAGTAACGGGTGCATGGTAACTGCCATGATAATGGTGTGTTGTACTGTAGTGCAACTCCGATAATCTGGCTTGTTGTAGAACTGAACCAAATGATTTTCTAGACTTATAGGTATTATTCCTTTTGGTATCCAATATATTTTAAATTTTTCTTTAAAAAAGTTATGCTGTTTCAACTTTCCTGGTAACCAAAAGTTTCAAGGTCAACACACATCGTATGCTGGAATATACAGCAACCAAGAGACCACTGGAGCTCAGGATTGATGCAGGGTTTTGACCTGAAATGTCATCAATTCTTTTGCTCCCACAGATGCTTTTAGACCTGATAACCTCCTTCAGCAAATTGTTTGTTGCTTTAAGTTTCAAGGGAGCTTCAGAAATAAGATACTGAGAGAGCATAGGAACTGGTACTGCGGTGAGTTGGAACAGAATGGGGAAACTGGCGCCCCCGCCAGCTGGATTTGAAGTGTGGCAAACGTCATCCGGTGACTAAGATGCCAAACCACTGGGATTTCTAAGTGGTCGGGTAGCAGATTATTAGAAGTTTATTATCATTAGTTCAGGTGGTAAATCTCCATTATTGCTGGTTGATTTATGACATTTTATCTGCTCTGTACTGAACCTATATCTGGCTCTCAGTCTCTTCCAATATTTTAACCAAACCCCTAAATTTGTGCCATAATTCCTCATTGCAGTATACCATGGTCAGTACGTAAGATTGTATTACTTCAAATGGAACTTTGTAATGCAATGTCTATCAATCTCTTTGGTCAAAAAGAACAGCTAAAATGCTTATGTTTCAGGTGGTAAATTGTTCCTAGAGATAAAAATAACAACCAGTCGAAGACCATTTTAATCCTTCTGTCACTTAGTAAAAGTGTCAGCAATGCTTGTTAGCCCTTTCACCTCTGGTTCGCACTTTAAGAGTAAGATGCTAACAAAGGTATATTCTGTCCTAAGCCTCCGAATATGGTGGAGGTCTTCTGATATCCTGGTGAGCACTTCTTCCCGAAGTAACATCATAAAAGCAGATTGGTTGATCACTATGGGACTTTACAAGTTTCTGATGAGCAATTGTGACTAACTTCATTCGCTGCAGAGCCCTTTGGGATATTCTGCATATGAGGTAAAAGGCACTGTCGAAGTGCAGGACTCTCTTTTCTTGCTAATCGATCACTTCTGATCCAGCCTTCCAATCACTGTCTATCAGTCACTGAGGTCCCAGTTACTCTGTTGCCTTCGCTGTACTAAATGCACTATTGTCAACTCATGCTCTCAACACACTACTAAATTCATCAACCAGCCACTGGTGGTTGTGGAGGCCAAGTCTTTTAAGGCAGAGGTTGATAGATTTTTGATTCATCGGGACAAGAAGGGACATGTGGAGAAGGCATGAGAATAGGGCTAGGGGGGGGAAATGGATCCACCAGACTCAATGGGCCAAATGGCCTATTTCTGCTCCTATGTCTTATGGTCTGTATCTTACTGGAAAAATTATGAGCTATGCGACTCTATCAAGGACAGGACAAGGCAGTGTATACTCTAAGAGCAAGTGCTGGTAAGAATTTACTCAGATTTGGAAAGTACATTTCGTTCAGTTTTCAAAGTCAATGAAAAGACCGTTATCTTATTATTCATCATCATTATAAGCTGTGTGTACCTTTGATTATTGCATGACATTGAAGGTTCAGAGATGAATATTTATATAAAAACTTGGGACTAGTGATAGCTCTAGGTGTTTTTATTTCCATTTTGAAGCATTTAACTGAAATGATTCCCCAGAGTGTGTGCTAAATTGGGGATGCTATGATGCATATTTGATGAAATATGCTTTTGAAATTTGCCTTGATTGAAGAAAACACTTAGTGGCCACTTTATTAGGTATGGGAGTGGAACCTGGTGTTGTCTTCTGCTGCTGTAGCCCATCACTTCAAGGATCGATGTGTTGTTCTTTTAGAGATGTTCTCCTGGACACCAGAGTTGTAACACATAGTTATTTGAGTTATTGTCACCTTCCTGTCAGCTTGACTCAGTCCAGCCATTCTTCTCTGACCTCTTTCATTAGCAAGGCATTGTTGCCTACAGTACTACCACTCACTGATGTTTTCTTTTGTTTTTTTTTGCACCATTCTCTGCAAACTCTAGAGACAGTTGTGCCAGAAAATCCTAAGAGATCAGCAGATTCAGAGATGCTCGAGCCATCTTGTCTGGCACCAACACTCATTCTACAATTAAAGTCACTTAGATCACATTCCTTCCCCATTCTGATGCTTGGTCCGAACAACAACTGAATTTCTTGACCATGTCTGCGTGCTCTTACGCATTGAGTTGCTGCCACATGATTGGCTGATTAAAATATTTGTATTAATGAGTCGGTGTACAGGAGTGCCTAAAGAAAGTTGCAACTGCTTGTATATGTTTAAACATTGCATAAGTAGGGAAAGTAACAGAATACATACTTCTGCTCCTGTAATTCCAGCTTTGATGCTGTGAGATGGTGCTTAGATAGGTTAAGTATCTTCCCAATCTGAATTAAAATGGCTATGCCTTTTGAAACTGCAGTCAAGAAGTTCCCAAAATGCATGTTTGATATGGATGTTGAAGTTGCTATGACATTCAAAACTTCAGCTATTGGCCCCAGGTGTTGCATTACAGACTTATAATACATTCAGTTTTCAATCATTTGTCATGTGGTACGTATGTAAAGCCAGAGGCATAGAAATAAAAGTGGGGAACACTAATAAACTTAACAGACCAGGCAGCGTCTGTGGAAAGGACAACATAGTTAATGCTTCAGGTCAAAGAACCTAAATAGGAAAGAGAAATGAGTCATTTTAGGTTGCAGAAAGTGTGTAGTGGAAAGGAGCCAGAAACATGCGTGATAGAATGAGGCTGAGATTGGCAGGAAGGGAACTTTTCGAAGTCAATCTGTCAATGGATTAATGGGGGCAGTTGGAAAATTAATAAAAGCTATGAGAACATGAAATATTGCAGAAGGCAGGGCTGCAGGGCATGCCCAGAGGGTCAGGTTCTGCCAACGGCGAGAGGAATACTGAGCCAAGTCTTTCCTCCTTTCTTCCCATGCACCTTAGCCAAGCGTGCTTCAGAAACGGGCACAAACTGGCAAAGGAGTTGCTTACATTAACCACGTTGTCAATGATGGATCATGCTCGGCTCTGAATAGCATTTACGAAGTTATTTTTCATATCAAATAAACTTTATTCATAATAAAAATATTATTTACATGACTTCACTGTGAAATGCCTTTTCATTCCTACATTCATAGTCAAGGCATTAAGTAGTCTTTTATTACACTTTTGAAAAACAGTAGAATTGTTGCCACTCATGTGGTCTCCCACCCCTCGGATCATACACTACAACAATAATTGAACGCTTCCCCACCCACCCTGTCCATCAGCTTTCCCGGGATCTTTCTCTACTGAGCCCTTGCAGTGACTGCACCAAGCTTCAGTACATCCCTCAGCACGAACTCCTGCAGCTGGGGATGTGCAAGTCCGCAGCACACCTCACTAGGCATCTTTATGTTCAGGCAGATCAAAGGGCATCTTTCACCAAAGTGATGATCAGCCAGCATTACTTGCGATGAACCATGATGCAGGTCCTTGCATCATTCTCCACATCCTCTTCACAAATAGTTACGGAGGAAGATATGACTGGCTCATAGGTTGAGATCTTGAACTGGGGCAGAGCAAATTTTAGAGCTATTAGACGGGATCTTGCAGTGGTTGATATGGGTGAGATGTTTTTTTTGTGTGGGGGGGGTGGAAAGAGCGTCTGCCAAGTTGGAGGCCTTTACAATTGTGATGTGAAGAGTTCAGGGGTCTGGATGTTCTTATCAGGGTAAATGGCAAGGCTGGGCAGGTTTTTTGTGCAATGGATGGTGAGAGATATTCAGGCTCTGGTTAAGAAAAAGGGGAAGACAAACATTGTGTAGAAGCAATTGGGAACTAGTAAATTTCTTGATACTACGATAAATGTGGGAGAGAAGTTAGGTGGGCAAAAAGAGGATATGAGAAGGATCTGGCAGGCAAGGTGAGGCAAAATCCTGAGATTTCTTAAATATATTGAGAATGAAAGGATGCTTAGGGATAGAATAGGTCTCCCTAAAGGTCAGCATGGCCCACTGTATGTGTGACCTAAAGAAATGGGTGAGATCTTTAATGCAGATTTCTCCAACCTTTTACTATGGAGATAACTGTGGAAGCTAAGGATGAGGGCAAAATGAGTGTTGTTGTCTTGGACCACATGCAAATTAGCAGGGAAGATATACTTGAGGCATTAAAGTGGATAAGGGCCCAAGGCCTGACCTTATACATTCCTGGGCCTTGTGGGAAATTAGAAAAGAGATCTTCAGCCACAGATGAAGTTCTGGAGTACTGAAGAGTGGCAAATGAGATAGCATTGTTTAAAAAGCATAACAAAACAAGCCTGGAATCTACATGAAAATAAGTCTGCCATCGAAGGTAGGAGGGGATTTTGTAAGATAAGATCTATCAATGGTTGGAGAGACAAGACTGGATTCGGGATGTTCAGCACAGCTTTGTACATGGAAAGTCCTGTTTGACAAATCCTTTGGAGTCTTTCAAGAAGGTAGCCAAGCGGGTAGATGAGGGTAGGGGAATGGATGTTGTTGATATGGATTTTACCAAGGCCTTTGACAATGTCACTCATGGCAGGTTAGTTGGGTGGTTAAAGCACATGGAGCTAGCTGATTGGATGCATAATTGGCTCAGTGGTAGAAAGCAGTGGGTGATGGTTGAGGGCTGTTTCTTAGACTAGAGGCCTATGTCTAATGGTGTGTGATAGGTGCTGTGACCTTTGTTGTTTGTAATTCGAATAAATGATTCGGATGTGACTATAAATGGCATCATTAGTAAGCTGACAAAATGAAAATAGGTGTTGTTGAAGATACTGTAGAAGATTTTGAAATATTACAGAGGGATCTTGATCAGCTCGGTATGTGAGCTGAGGAATGGTAAGTGGCTTTTGATCCAGATAAATGTGAGGTCAGTATAGGGTAGGACTTGTACTGTGAATAGTAGGGCCCTGGGAAGTGTTATGGGAAAATGGTATTAAATGAGGAAGGATGCAGAAGAGACTGACCGATCTGTTGTATGGGCTTAAGGGTCTGAGTTACAAAGCGAAGATATGTAGTCTAATCTTCATTCCCTGGAACATAGGAAATTGAGAGGTGACCTGTTAAGATTGTGAGGGGCACAGGCAGGGTGAGAACACATCTTTTTTTCAAGGAGGAGCTGCTAAAATCAAGTGTGCATAGAATTGAGATCAGAGGCGAGAGATTTAAAAGAGACATCAAGAGCACTTTTTTGACATGGTTGGTAGTGCGTATTTGGAATAAGCTGCCTAAACCCTGGTTGTGGCAGGCCCATTAGCAATGTATAAAAGCCGTCTAAGTAGGTACATGGATAAGAGAGGTTCAGAGAGTAGATGGGACTCGCTTCCTGGCCAACATCGTTGGAATGGATGACTTGGGCCAGAGGGTCTGTTTCCATGCTGCATGAATCCAGGTTCTCTACTTCCAAGCCAACAGCTGCACGATTGTTCATGGATTTTGTAATATGCCGATATATTGTAAACAAGTTGTTAAGGAGATGCTGTTAGCATGTTAATGGATTATTGCAGATCTTTCCTGCATTCTCGTAAAGACTTGGCCTGAGTGAGGAAATGCTATTAAAGGGTCTAACTCTGTTCATCAGCCAACCACATTAGCATTACTTGCTTGAGGAATATTTTAACAACAGAACAGTCAAGGTTTCTGCGGTATCCTTCCTCTATTTGCTGCTTGTCAGCTTGGAGTTATTTTACAAACTGTTCCTGCACTGTGCGTAACTCCAGCTTCAGAGTTACTTCAATGAATGTGAATAATAATTGACTACAGGGGAATGTGTTGTGGTGGGATAGGGTGCAATTGGGGTTGCTGAATGTCTTTGAAATCCATAAAGGGTTTTAACAGAGTAAGTTAGGATAAACTATTTTTCACTGTTGGGAGGCTTGGAACCAAACTGCACAGAATTAGATGATGGAGAAAGGAACTGGAGATAAATAGTATTTTGCATTTCCCTGATTTATATTAATCTGATTTTGAGGGTGGTAGAAGCATATTTAATCTGGTCATTCAAATCAGAAACTGGATAAATACTTGGAAAGGAATCATGGAAAATAAAAGACGGGGACGAGGCAGAGAGTTCTTTCAAAAACACAATGCTATCTCACTCCATGATTCGACAAATTCAGGCTTTAAGTAGCTTTCCAAATAAGGAGGAAAGTATGAAGGAATATTTTGATGTGGGCTCAGTAGAAGCTATGGGTCATTTCAGTAAGCCAAACCCTGCTAGAGAGAAAAGATTATGAAACTAAACAGTGTACCTGGAAAAGTACCCCTGCCTGGAGAGATTATTTGGCACTTTAGATGCCTGCATCCCAAGATTTTTATCTTTCAAAATTAATAGATGGAATATCTTTGGGCTGCTGGGTGATTAAAAAAAAATCAATGGATTGAATATCTGTTCCAAAAAGTAAGGCACACTTGTGCAGTACGAGGGGTGATTGATAAGTTCATGGCCTAAGGTAGAAGGAGTCAATTTTAGAAAACCTAGCAGATTTATTTTTCAATATAGTCCCCTCCTACATTTACACCCTTAGTCCAGTGGTCATGGAGCATTCGGATCTTGGACCTCCAGAAAGTGTCCACAGATGGGTGATTGATAAGTTCTTGGCCCACAGTAGAAGGAGATGGGTTATACAGCTCTCGTTACATGCACGTGCAGTTCAACTCTTTGAGTGATTATGCAGAAAGTTTGAAGTTAATAACTCTTCAGGGGTGATTGATAGGTTTGTGACCTAAAGTAGAAGGATATAAGTTATTCACTTCAAACTTATCAATCACCCCTGCTGTGGACACTTTCTAGAGGTCCAAGATCCGTATGCTCCACGACCGCTGGACTAAGTGTGTAAATGTAGGAGGGGACTACGTTGAAAATAAATGTGCTAGGTTTTCTAAAATTGACTCTTTCTATCTTGGATCACAGACTTATTAATCACCCCTCGTACGTTTCCGGAACATAGGAAGTCCCTCAATTCTTTCCTATCTATGATCTATCTTTAAAGTGCAGCCATTGTACGGTGATAAATGGGGTAACAAATTTGTCACAGACTCAGTTGTACAGCAGAGAAATGGACCCTTCAGTTTATTGAATCTACGTCAACCTTTTTGTCCATCTACAATGACCCCATTGCCCACATTATATCCCGATCCAACTGTTGTCAAGAAGTTGCCAAAAGCAGCAATGCCACGATGACCAAGCAATCCATTTTAGTGATATTGTTTACAGTATAAATATTGATCTGAAAGAACTTGCCTAATTTCAAGAAGCCATGAGATTTTTAGCACCCATCTGAGATGACCGATAAGCTAAGGCTTAATATTTCATCTGAAAGAGATGCCCCTGGACAGTATTACACTCCACTAGTTCTGACAAAGGAAAGTCCAGCCTGGACTACTTAATCAAAATGCCAGAAGTAATACTGTAAGCTTTGTCCTCAGAGGTTTTACTGACTGCAAATTGCCATTAAGTTGCAGAGAAATTATTGAAGAAAGCTGGTTGAGAAACTTCAAATGATAGTGCCAACAAGGAGTTCATTTCACTATTGAAATGACCTCTCCAGACATATTTCTGATGGGGGTGTTTGGGATTTCTGCCAAGATGTTTGTATGGTTTCCAAGCCTATTTTTTTTAATATTTGGAAAGTCATGTTGGAAAATGAAACATAGATTCTCTTGTGATTTCTGTCAGGTATCCCTCTTGGCTGGCTAGTCCTGTGGAAATAATACCTTGGATTCTGTTCACTAAAATAATTCTGTCTTTCTCTGGGAATAGTTTATAGGCAATAATGTAGGCTTGCAACTTAGTTTATTAAATATATAGAAGCCAATAGTTTTGCAAACCAATTTGCAAAAATTAGCAGGAAACTGGAAGATTCGGAGGTTTAAAAAAAAAGATGGAAACTGAGAAAGTACAAATGAGAGAAATATGAAGGTAAGATGGCCAATAATGTGAAAGAGGATACCAGAAGTTTTCCTTTGCAATGTATTAAAAAGTAAAAGAGAGTCAAGAATAGACAACAGACTGCTGGAAAATTACACTGGAGAAGTAGTAATGGGGAGCAAAACATACATGGCAAACAGAATAAGTACTTTGCATCTGTCTTCATTATGGAAGACACCAGCAACATGCATTAAATTTGAGAGTTAGGAGGCAGAAGGAAGTATGGTTGCTATTACTGAGAAGAATGTACTTCGGAAGCTGCAAAGTTTGAACGTGAATAAGTCACCTGAACCAGATGACCTACACCTCCAGGGTTTTGAAAAGGTGCCCTCTTCTCATTGTTGCCATCAGGAAGGAGATATGAAGCCTGGAAAGATATTCAGTGATTCAGGAACAGCTTCTTCCCCTCTACCATCTGATTCCTAAATGGACATTGAACTCACTCCTGCACTTTTTAAAAATTATTTCTGCTTTTGCACTGTTTTTAATTTAACTATTGTGTGTGTGTGTGTGTGTGTGTGTGTGTGTGTGTGTGTGTGTGTGTGTGTACATATACATATATATATACACACACACTTAATGGAATTGATTTACTTATTTTTCTATATTCTCATGTATTGCATTGTACTGCTGCTGCTAAGTTAACAAATTTCATGACATATGTTGGTGATTATTAAACCTGATTCTGAGATTGTAGATGTATTAGTGATCTTTTGAGAATCACTAGATTTTGAATGTTTCTAGAGTATTGGAAAATTGCAAATGTCCCTTCACTTTTAGCTTGACTTCAGTGATTGATAAGATTTTACAGTCTACTATTAAGGATACTTTGGGGTACTTGGAAGCCCATGATCAATTTGGTGGCAGTCAGCTTGGTTTCCTTAAGGAGAAATCTTGCCTGGCAAATCCGTTGGAATTCTTTGAGGAAGCAACCAGCAGGATAGACAAAAGAGAGTCAGTGGATTTTGTCTACTTGGGTTTTCAGAAGGATTTTGGCCAGGTGCTACACATGTGGCTGCTAAACATGGTAAAAGCATACTGTGTTAAGGGAAAGCTACTAGCATGGATAGAAGAGTGGTTGACTAGCAGACAACAGAGTGGGAATAAATGGAGCCTTTTCTGATTTGTTGCTGGTGACTAGTGATGTTCTGCAAGGATCAGTGTTGGGATCGCTACTCTTCATGCTATGTCAATGATTTGGATAACGGAATTCATGGTTTTGTGGTAGGTTTGTGGATGATACAGGGATAGGTGGAGGGTCAGGTAGTGTTGAGGAATATGGAGTCTGCAGGGGATATGGATGGATTAAGAGGATGTGCAAAGGAGTACCAAATGGAATGCTGCATAGGGAAGCATAGAGTCTTAAGGTTTGGTAGAATGAATAAAAGTGTAGACTATTTTCTAAATGGTGAGAGAAATCAGAGTGTAAAGAGACTTGGGAGTCAGAGTGTAGGATTCCCTAAAGGTTAACCTGCAGTGGTAAGAAAGGGAAATGCAATGCTGGAATTCATTTCAAGAAGACTAGAATATTAAAGCAGGATGTAATGCTGAGCAACACACACAAACTCAGCAGGCCAAAAAATCCTCCAGCATTTTGTGTGTTGTTTGGATTTCCAGCATCCGCAGATTTTCTCTTGTATGTAATGCTGAGGTATTATAAGGTGTTGGTCAAACCATATTTGTAACATTGTGAGTGGTTTTGGACCCCATACGTAAGCAAGGAAGTGCTGACATTCGAGTGGAAGTTTACAAGACTAATCCTGGGGGTGAAAGGGTTAATGTGCGAGCACTTAATTACTCTTGGCCATTTGATTTCTTAGTGCCTTGAATTTAGAAGGATGGGAGGGATTGGGTTGGGGGGGGACCTCATTGAAACTTATTGAATATTGAAAGGCCTGGATGGAGTAGATAAAGAGGGGATATTTCCAGTAGTGGGAGAGCATAGAACCAAACAACACAGCCTCAAAATAAAAAAGATCTCGCTTTAGAACAGAGGTGAGGAGGAATTTCTTCAGCCAGCGAGTGGTGACTCTGTCGAACCCATTGCCAAAGTTGGCCGTGGAGGCCGTCAGTAGGTATATTTAAAGCGGAGGGTGATAGTTTCTTGATTAGTAAGAGTATCAAAGGTTACAGGGAGAAGGCAGGAAAAAGGGGGATGAGAGGACATAGTCATTCATGATCGAATGGCAGAGCAGACGCTGGGCTGAATGGCCCTATTCTGCTCCCATGTCTTGTGGTCTGAAACTTTTTGATAAGTGGAGTGATTAAGTTGTCCAGAATAAACACACCACTTACTGTAAGAGGATCATTTAATGTAACACAAGCACAAGCCAACAGGGCATTTTTACAGCATAACAAAGTCCTAATTGAAGAAAAGATTTTAATGATAAAACACAAATTAGAATGTGTTAATGTATTGAAGTTTAATAAAGTTAATAATTCCTAACTTTGGGTGCTGATTCTGGAATGGATACATCTCTTACTGATGGCATGGTGTTGGAAGATTTCACTGCCAGGGGTGTAGTGGACAATGAGGAATACTATCAAAGCTTGAAGTGGGATCTGGATCAGTTGGAAAAATAGGCTGAGAAATGGCCGATGGAGTTTAATGCAAACGATGTGATGTGCCTTACACTTTGGAAGGACCAGCCAGGACTGACATGGTGAGTGGTACAGCACTATAGAGTGTGGTAGCACAGACATATCTGGGAATTCAGATCCATAATTCCTTGGAAGTGGTGTCACAGGTAGATAGGGTCATAAAGGGAGTATTGGATTTCATAAATTAAATACTTATTTTGAAATTGTACAAAATGTTGGTGAGGCCTAATTTGGTGCACTGTGTGCAATTCTGGTCATCTATCTACAGGAAAGATATCAATATGGTTGAAAGCTTGCAGAGAAAATTGGCAAGTATGTTGCCAGGACTTGAGGACCTGAGTTATAGGGAAAGGTTGAATAGTTTACGGCATTATTCCCTGGAGCATAGAAGAATGACAAGAAATTTGATAGAGGTAAACAAAATTATAAGGGGTATAGATATGGTAAATGCAAGCAGGCTTTTTCCACTAACATTGGGTGAGACTAAAACTAGAGGTCATAGGCTAAGGGTGAAAGGTGAAATGGGGAACATGAGGGGGAGCTTCTTCAATCAGAAGAGGTGAGAATGTTGATTGAGTTGCTAGTGGAAGTGGGTTTGATTTCTACATTTGAGAGAAATTTGGACAGGTACATGGACAGGAGGGGTATGGAGGGTGATGGCTCATGAGCAGGTCGATGCGACTGGGCAGCATGGACTCGATGGCCGAAGGTCCTGTTTCTGTACTGTAATATTCAATGACTCTATGCTAACGAGCCACATCCATTGGCTGCCTAAGGGTCGACTGTGTATTTTTATTGTACATTTACCTCCTACGTTAAAGGACTGGGGGTTAGTTGCCTCTCCAGAGACTATTCTTCATACAGGCTGATGCAAGTACAGAACCTGAGAGTGAAGCACAAACAGAGATGCCATCCATTGGGCAGAATGATAAGCTTGCTTTGTCAGGTAGATCTAAATCAGAACCAGAATCAGAATCAGACTTTAATCGCCAAGTACCTGTACACATACAAGGAATTTACTTCCGGCAGATGTTGTCTCTCTGCTTATAACGGATGATAAATATAAATGAAAATATAGATTATACATACAAGTAGTGCAATCCAAGTAATAGTTAGCCAACAGTTAACCAGCAGTTAACTGTTCAGCAAAGTGACCGCAGTAGGGAAAAAACTTCTCCGGTGCCTATTAGTCTTAGTCTGGAGGGATCTGAAGCGCCTACCAGACGGAAGCAGTTCAAACAGTCCATGCGCAGGATGGAAGGAGTCCTTTATGATGTTCCCCGCCCTCTTCTTCAACCTGGAAGAGTACAGGTCCACAATAGAGGGCAGGGAGGCTCCAATGATGCGCTCGGCAGTCTTCACTGTGCACTGTAGTCTGGTTCTATCCTGCTTGGTGGCGGCTCCAAACCACACAGTGATGGAGGTGCACAGGACAGACTCAATGACTGCAGTATAGAACTGCAGCAGCAATTCCTGAGGCAGACCATATTTCCTCAAGAGCCGCAGGAAGTACATCCGCTGCTGGGCCTTCTTCAGGATGGAGCTGATGTTCTGTTCCCACTTCAGATCCTGAGAGATGGTGGTTCCCAGGAACCTGAAGTTCTCCACGGTGGACACAAGGCTGCTGAGGTCTGTGAGGGGGGACATAATGGGGGGATGTCTCCTGAAATCCACCATCATCTCCTTTGTCTTGAGCGTGTTCAGCTCCAGATTGTTCCGACTGCACCAGAGCGCCAGTTGGTCCACCTGCTGTCGATATGCAGACTCATCACTGTTCTGGATGAGTCCGATGATGGTGGTGTCGTCTGCAAACTTCAAAAGCTTCACATAGGGGTTGGAGGAGGTGCAGTCATTGGTGCAGAGGGAGAACAGCAGTGGAGAGAGAACACACCCCTGGGGGACGCCGGTGTTGGTGATTCGAGTATCCGAGGTGACCTGTCCCATCCTTACCTGCTGGCTTCTGTTGGTCAGGAAGCTGTAAATCCATTCGCAGAGGTCAGGTGGCACAGTGAGGTGAGACAATTTGGAGCAGAGGGTATGAGGGACGATGGTGTTAAACGCCGAACTGAAATCCACAAACAGCATCCGAGCATAGGTCCCAGGACGATCCAGATGTTGCAGGATATAGTGCAGTCCCAGGTTGACTGCGTCGTCTCTGACCTATTTGCCCGGTAGGCAAACTGCAGGGGATCCAGCAGGCTGCTGGTGAGGGTCTTCAGGTGGTTCAATACCAAGCGTTCAAAGGATTTCATGACCACAGATGTCAATGCGACAGGTCTGTAGTCATTCAGTCCTGTGATGGTGGGTTTCTTGGGGACTGGGATGATGGTAGAGCACTTGAAGCAAGTCGGAACCTCACTCAGCTCCAGAGATCTATTAAAGAGCTGAGTGAAGATGGGAGCCAGCTGATCAGCACAGGCTCGTAGACAGGAGGGGGAGACCCCATCTGGGCCTGGAGATTTTCGGGTCTGAAGTCGCTGGAACAGTCGACATACTTCTCCTTCGCTGATTCTAAGCTGTGATCTAGGGGGGCTGGGCAGAGATGGTGGGGAGGTGATTGCAGTGATTGGGGGATGAGTGCCATTGAGTGATGGTCGAGGGAAGGCAGGAAGAGAGACCGAAGAGGGAGGAGGGACAGGTGTAAGATGGACCCTCTCAAATCTACAGTAAAAGGTATTAAGGTCGTCAGCCAAAGCTTTGTTAACCTTAGCAGGGGGGGCAGTGCGTCTCCTGTAGCCAGTGACCTCCTGCAGGCCTCTCCACACCGACAATGAGTCGTTAGCTGAGAAATTATTCCTCAACTTTTCGGAGTAGAGCCGCTTGGCCACTCTGATTTCTCTGGTCAGTGCATTTCTGGCCAGCCTGTACAGGGCCCTATTCCCACTCCTGTGGGCATCCTCCTTAGCTTGGCGAAGATGTCTGAGTTTGGGGGTAAACCATGGCTTATTGTTGGCAAAGGTCCGGAAAGTTTTTGTGGGTACACATGCATCCTCACAAAAACTGATGTAGGATGTCACAGCGTCTGTCAGTTCATGTATATTGGTGGCTGCAGCTTCAAAGACACCCCAGTCAGTGGTGTCAAAACAGTTCTGAAGTTGCTGTTTTGCCTCACTGGTCCACTAAGTGACGGGAAGTACTCTTTAATGTTTTGGCCAACATTTACACTTGAACCAAAAGCATCTGAACAGCAGATCAGGTCATCCTCTCATTGTTAATTGTGGAAACTTAAAAATTAGGCTTGTTTCCCACTCCAGAAAAAAATGCATTTCAAATCATCTTTTAAAAGAGCAAAGTTATTTCCCCCCCCCCCCCCAAAACAAATTGGTAAAACTTAAACCAAACCACACTGGGAGATATGCAGTAGAATTAAGCTTGGTATAACGAAGGATTAGGAATTCACAAAGTCCTTTGACAATTGGTAGTCTATTCAAGCTCTCAATCTCGTGGTAGCACTTTATATAATTTTGCACAGAAATGTGTGTACAACACCGAAAATCATAACCTAATTTGCAAGAGTGTGCGAGAAATGTAAATAATAAAAGATTGATTTAATTCTATGCAGATCAAGTGAGATGTATTACAGATGGTCACTTAGAAGAGCTGATAATTCATAGATTCACTTTCTCTACTTAACTGTTTAGCAGGAGTAAGATGTTGTGATATATATTTTTTGCTGGAATAATGCAGTGCAAGGGGAGGGAATGGAATGCTTGGAAAGCTGTTGGGATAATTTGCTTCTCTTCAAACAATGGTTTTGCTGTTTTAACATTAACTGATGCCAGACATGCCTGTGTGCAATGTGATGGACAAGTTCTAATGTCCATTAAAAACATACTCTTTTGACGTGAACATGAAACCGCATATTTTATACCCTTTACCTGAGGGAAACATAAACATTTTGAATTTGTCGAATAAGATTTCCAGCTCCACAGTGATAGAATTACTTTTTATTTGGACACAGCCTTTCGCTTTTTGGGAGTATATTTGGCCCTTTAATTCCAAAGAGGCTTGAGCATTAAGTCCAGGCCATTGCATCACTGAAGGTGCTGGCTTTAGCCAAACCACTATCTGCCTTGTGGATGGATGGAAGAAATCCCATGATACTCTTTTGCTGAAGAGTAGGAGAGTTCTCCCTGATGTTGTGGCCATTGTTTATCTCTTGATGAACATCACTTCAAAGTCAAAGTACATTTAATATGGAAGTAGGTACTCTTTATCCAATCTTGAGATTCGTCTTCTTACAGGCTGCTACAAAACTAAGAAACCTAATAGAACCCATTAAACAAAAGAGGACTTGTCAAACCCCCAAAGTGTAGAGAGAAAAAGGGGAAAAAACAATAAAAGTAAGCAAATAGCGTTCAGAGCTGAAGTTCAGGAGTCCACACTGTGATAGTTGCTGGCCACAGCCACAAGTCGATGCAGAGATAAGTAATCTTCACAGAGCAACAAACTGAAGTTCAGTGCAGAGTCAAACAAAACTTATGGAGCTGTGATTTGAACAGGCCCCAGCAACCTGTCCTTTTCAATCTGGCCTGGCACTTAACTTGTCCAGGCCTTGCTCTCAGATTCAGACCCTGCCACTTCGATACGCTCTTGGGCTGGTGCTACGCCACCTCAATTTACCCCATACCCAACTTTTCCAATTTGGCCCTGTGCTTAAGTCGATCAAACTTCGGGTCTTTCCTCACTCTCAAGTGTAGGTCCGGACCCTGCCGCCTTGACTCAGCATTGCCTCCACTCTCACTTAACGGTCTCTCATCTAATCTTTGTGAGAGATTGCTGTGTACAATTGGCTGCCATGTTTCTTACATTATGACAGTGGCTGTAACTGTAAAGCATTTTGGATTCCTCTGAGG